>NC_053498.1:26907969-27000469 GCF_905171775.1 Rana temporaria
GCCTAAACTGAGGGGAAAAAAAAATGTATATGTTTTTGGAGGATATTTATTACAGCAAAAAGTAAAAAATATTGAATTTTTTTCAAAATTGTCGCTCTATTTTTGTTTATAGCGCAAAAAATAAAAACCGCAGAGGTGATCAAATACCACCAAAAGAAAGCTCTATTTGTGGGGAAAAAAGGACGCCAATTTTGTTTGGAAACCACGTCGCATGACCACGCAATTGTCAGTTAAAGGGACGCAGTGCCGAATCGCAAAAACTGGCCAGGTCCTTTACCGGCCTAAAGGTCCGGGTCTTACGTGGTTAAAATCCAGACTTAAATCTGACTGAGATGCTGTGGCATGACCTTAAACAGGCCGTTCATGCTGGAAAACCCTCCAATGTGGCTGAATGAAAACATATCTGCGAAGAATAGTGGGCCAAAATTGCTCCACAGCAATGTGAAAGTCTCATTGCCAGTTATCCCAAACACTTTATTGCAGTTGTTGGCGCCAAGGGTGGCACAACCAATTAGCTTTAGGGTGCAATTGCTTTTTCACATACGACCAGGCAGATTTGGACAGCTTTTTTCCCTTTAATAAATGAAGTCATGATGTCATGAAGTGGTTGTAAATCCTTGTTTATACCCAGCAAAGTGACTGGCCTCAGGTGATACACAGATATGAAACAGATCATCCTACTTAAGTTGTACTTTTTTATCGGCAGCGTTCTCTTCTCTACAAATGTTCAAAATCCAGAATTTCGAAAGCTTATCTGAGATGTCAGAAAAAAGGGGACAGAGAGCTGAAGTTACACTCTGCAGAGCTCAGTGAGGAGAGCTCTGAGAGCTGATTGGAGGGAAGGGACACACCCACCATCACACAGCACACAGGAACAGAGCTGAGGCTGTCCATCAGCTGGAGGTCCCTCCCCTGTCACCATTTTTCTTTTGGTGTCAGTAAAACTTTTCAGAAGTGATTCATGCTGATAGCAGAGGAACAAAGCAGCAGACAAAAATGACACTTGGGGCTCTGGTTTGAGACAAGTATGAACTGTAGAGGGATTTGCTTTGTTCATATTTCATGTCTGAGGTTTACAACCACTTTAAAGCAGACCTCTGGACTTTGAAAACGACAGCTCTTGGAGGAAATAAAACCTGTATACTAATTTGGTATCAATGATTATCCTGACAATAAAATGTATTAGTACATGTGTGACTCACCGCTCACTGCAAGGTATACAGTGGCCTGTTGTAGGGAATCTGTGGTTTGGATCTGCACTGTATAATCACCCTTCAAGTCTTCACTGACGCTGTCGATCAATAAGGAGCCGTCAGCTTGTCCGTGAGAGCCTTCAATGTATTTTGGCCCCTTAAACTCCTCTCGAGGGAAATAGTTCAGGATTTGGTCGTTGGCATCTGTGCTTTTGCCTCTATACCAAGTAGCAAATCGAATACTTCCAGAAATGTCAGAGACCTTTAAGGTGACAGAATCTCCCTTCTTAGGGCTTTTCGGAATCACTTCAACTTTAATTCCAGAGGCCGAATGCATGCAAACCGAAAGGGAAACTGAAATAGAAAAAAACACTTAGTGATCTTTCTTACGACACATAGGGGTCTATTTAAAAAAAAAAAAAATGTTTAATGACATAATGCAGTATTTTTCCTGATTAAGGTGTTTCAGAAAAATACAGCATTATGGTCACTAGAGGGAGCTGATGGTCATAGGAAATAAACATATTATGCAAGTTACAGTTGTGTTCAAAATTATTCAACCCCCCAATGCTGTAAAGGGTTTTAGGGAATTTAGTGTACATTTGTAATTGTATTCAGAATGAAATCCTACAAGGACTTCTTAAAGAACCATATGCAACTAAAATGACATCAATTGGTTTTGTAATACAGTAGTAAATGTTTATTTTGTGAATTCTTCATTTACACAATTATTCAACCCCTTAAAGACTACCACTCTGAAGAACAGAGGTTCATTGAAGTGTTTTCAATCAGGTATTGAAAACACCTGTGGATGTCAGGGAGCTGCAATAAAGCCTAATGAGCACCAATCAGGCAGCTTTAAAATGACTGTGATAGGCTGGGTTCACACTACGGTTTTCCCGTCCGTCAGCCGCATACGATTTATATGAAAAACCGTATGCGGCTGAAACGGACGGGAACGTATGGAACCGCACATATGTGCGTTTTCCATTGACATTAATGTTAAAGGAAAACGTATGCGGTTGCCATACTGTTTTAAAAACGACCGCAAAACCGTGGTTGAACACGGTTTTGCGTACGTTTAAAAAACGTTTTGCCAGCAAATCGTACGCACCCGGATGCATCTGAGTGCATACGATTTGCAATGCATTGTCTACCTATACGTTTTCCCGTCCGTGCCCGTCCGTTTTCAATACTGAAATCGTATGCGGCTGACGGACGGGAAAACCGTAGTGTGAACCCAGCCATACTCAGCTCCTTCTAGACATTTACTGGTGTGGTTACAAACATGGTGAAGTCAAGAGAATGGTCGGGGAAGACAAGAGAAGAGGTGATTACTCTTCACAGGAAGGGCAATGGCTATAAGAAGATTGCAAAGATGTTAAACATACCAAGAGACACCATAGGAAGCATCATTTGCAAATTCAAGGCAATGGGCACTGTTGAAACGCTACCTGGTCGTGGCAGAAAGAAGATGCTGACTTCGACTGCTGTGCGCTACCTGAAGCATAGAGTGGAGAAAAGTCCCCTTGTGACTGCTGAGGAACTGACAAAAGATTTGTCAGATGTGGGTACTGAAGTTTCTGCTCAGACAATACGGCGCACACTGCGTAATGAAGGCCTCCATGCCAGAACTCCCAGGCGCACCCCCTTGCTGTCTCCAAAGAATAAGAAGAGTCGACTGCAGTATGTAAAAATCATGTGGACAAACCACAGAAGTTTTGGGATTGTGTTCTGTGGACTGATGAAACAAAATTAGAAGTGTTTAGGCCCATGGATCAACGCTATGTTTGGAGGAGAAAGAACAAGGCCTATGATGAAAAGAACACCTTGCCCACTGTGAAGCATGGCGGGGGGTCAATCATGCTTTGGGGCTGTTTTGCTTCTGCAGGTACAGGGAAGCTTCAGCGTGTGCAAGGTACCATGAATTCTCTTCAGTACCAGGAGATATTGGATGACAATGTGATGCAGTCCGTCACAAACCTGAGGCTTGGGAGACGTTGGACCTTTCAACAGGACAATGATCCCAAGCATACCTCCAAGTCCACTAGAGCATGGTTGCAGATTAAAGGCTGGAACATTTTGGAGTGGCCATCGCAGTCACCAGACTTAAATCCGATTGAGAACCTCTGGTGGGACTTAAAGAAAGCAGTTGCAGTGCGCAAGCCTAAGAATGTGACTGAACTGGAGGCTTTTGCCCATGACGAATGGGCGAAGATACCCGTAGATCGCTGCAAGACACTTGTGTCAAGCTATGCTTCAAGTTTAAAAGCTGTTCTAACTGTAAAAGGATGTTGTACTAAGTACTAAGATTGAATGTCAATTGGGGGTTGAATAAAACTGATAATGATGTGAGCACAGAAAAGACATTTGTGGTTATTTCATTATAAATGTTATGTTATATTTGTCTGACCTACACGTGCCTCTTTGATTTAATTTTAAGCAGGATGACAGGATGATCAAAATCAATGTCAAACTGGGCAAAACAATCAATTTCAGTGGGGGTTGAATAATTTTGAATACAACTGTATAGGGAATATGCATTGTTTATTATAAATGGATCCCATAATGATAACTCCTACTACGGTAATCTACAATGGGCTAGATTCAGATAGCCCGCCGTAACTTTGTGGGGGCGTAGCGTATCTCAGATACGCTACGCCGCCGTAATTTAGTGAGGCAGGGGCTGGATTCACAAAGAACCTGCGCCCTAAGTTACGGCGGCGTAGCGTAAATCTGCCGGTGTAAGCGCGCCGAATTAAAATTTTGAAGAGGTGGACGTGTTTTATGTAAATAAAACATGACCCCACGTAAATGACGTCTCTAACGAACGGCGCATGCGCCGTCCGTGAACGTATCCCAGTGCGCATGCTCCTAATCACGTCGCAAATAGTCAATGCTTTCGATGTGAACGTAATTTATGCAAAGCCCTATTCGCAAACTACGTAAACGACGCAAAATTTGACGCTGTCCCGACGTCCATACTTAACATTGGATACTCCTCATATAGCAGGGGTAACCTTACGCCAGAAAAAGCCTAACGTAAACGACGTAAAAAAATCCGCCGGGCGGACATACGTTTCTGAATCGGCGTATCCAGCTCATTTGCATATTCTACGCTGAAATCAACAAAAACGCCACCTAGCGGCCAGCGTAAATATGCACCCTAAGATACGATGGCGTAAGAGACTTACGTTGGTCGTATCTTAGCAAAATTCCGCCATATCTTGCTTTCTGAATACAGAAAAAAGATACGCCGGCGCATCATAGAAGTTACGCAATGTATCAACAGATACGCCGACGTAACTTCTTACTGAATCTAGCCCAATGTGTCCAAATACATGGATAGAAATATCCCACAGGGAAATGTTATCTGTGATTCTAAAAGATTTATTTGACTTTTAACTTAAAAGTACAACTAAAGGCAAAACCTTTTTCTTTAGTTTTGGATAGAGTGGAGAGGGATTAGAACCCCTGTCAGTGTCCCCATTGGGTAGATCTATCATCTCTATTTGTCTTGAGTATCATTATAATTCAAAATGAGAGTAAAACAAATAAAAAAATTACAAATTGTGGGTTGTCCCCAGAAAAGTAATAGAGGGGAAATCTTCCAATGATGAATTAATTAATAAATTTGCAGAGATTTCTTCTCACTTCCTGTTTTGGGACAGTTAGTGAGGGTAAATATCCCCAATGGGACAAAGAGGGCAAAAATAAACTGACAGGGGTATGACCCTTCCTTACTTTATCCAAAATGAAAGAAAAAAAGTTTTGCTTTTAGTTCTGTAACCACTTAAAGACTGCCCATTGCATATATACTGCAGCAGGGTTGGCTCTATTGCACAAAATGACGTACCTGTACGTCATTTCGTGCAATAGGTACTGTAGGCACGTGCACCCATTGGACAGAGGGGGAGCCAATCAGCACGTCCGGTGTACCTGGAGTCTGTCGGCCACCCACGATCGTTCCCCAGAGACACAGAACGGTGATCTGTCTATGCAAACAAGGCAGATTGCCGTCCTGATAGGGGAGGACACAGATCTTCTGTTCCTCCCAAGCAGGAGCGCGGATCTCTGTGTTCACCCAGTCAGCCCATCCCCCACACAGGGACACACTTAACCCTTTGATTGCCAATGGTGTTAACCCCTTCCCTGCCAGTGTCATTAGTACAGTGAAAGTGCATATTTTTTAGCACTGTAATAATGTCACTGGTTCCCAAAACAGTGTCAGAAGTGTCAGTTAGATGTCCAAATGTGTCTGCTGCAATGTCGTAGCCACGCTAAAAATCACTGATCACCGCCACTACTAATAAAATAAATTACAAACTATGGGATATTTTTATGCCATTTTTATTTGACCAATAACTTTTGCGCAAAACAACCAGTATACGCTTATTGTTTTTTTTTTACCAAATTACCTAATTTTTAGGGATTTCCTCTCACTTCCTGTTTGGCTATGGGACAGGAAGTAAAGAGAAATCTCCCCAATGGGACACAGATGGCAAAAATAAACCTTACAGGTGTTATAACCCTTTCCTACTCTATCCAAAATAAAATAAATAAAAGTTTTGCCTATAGTTATACTTTGACACCTTTTATTTTAAATATGCATTTATGATAAAAATATGAATCTGTATATATATATTTTTTAGAAAAAGGTAGCTGTAATAAAAAAATGTTACCACTACAGTAGGTGGTTGATAGATCGACTTGTGTACAACGAACCTGCCCATAGATGGATTAAAATTCAGCCAGTCCCTGCTCAACAGGCTTAAATCTTGCCTGAAATTCAGGGAAAGGGAGTGAATGACACCCCCACCCCATTGGGGTCACAGGAAGTAAAAATGACAGACCACCTTCTTTAAAAAAATAAAAAAAATAATGAATTTGCCATTACTTCCTGTTGGCCAAGTGTAAAAAACTGCCAACGTTTCTAGCCCTGCCCCCCACTCTATCAAACAAAAATGTTTCTGACTTATTTTTTATAACTCACTTTACACAATTTTTGGGGTAGATTCAGTTAGATTTGCGCAGTTTTTACGGAGGCGCAGCGCACCGTTTTGCCGCTGCGCCTCCGCAAATTACCTGCGCTACCCTTGATTCACGGAGCAGTAGCTCCGTAAATTGCGTGGGCGCTCCGGCAAAATGCCCGGCGTAAGCGCGTGCAATTTAAATGATCCCGTAGGGGGCGTGGATCATTTAAATTAGGCGCGTTCCCGCGCCGAGCGTAGTGCGCATGCTCCGTCGGGAAACTTTCCCGACGTGCATTGCGGTAAATGACGTCGCAAGGACGTCATTTGCTTCAAAGTGAACGTGAATGGCGTCCAGCGCCATTCACGATTCACTTACGCAAACAACGTAAATTTCAAATTTCGCGATGCAGGAACGACGGGTATACGTAGCATTGGCTGCCCCTGCTAATAGCAGGGGCAGCCTTACGCAAAAACCGACGTACGCAAACGACGTAAACTGCGTACGCAGGGCTCGCGTAGGGTTGTGAATCGGCGTTAGTATGCAATTTGCATACTATACGCTGACCACAAACGGAAACGCCACCTAGCGGCCTGCGTAAAAATGCAGCCTAAGATATGACGGCATAAGGAGCCTTATGCCAGGCATATCTTAGGCTGCAGTCGGCGTAACGAGGTTCCTGAATCAGGAGCATTCGTAACGCCGAAGCAGGTAAGCAATTGCGCTGCGTAACTATGGTTACGCAGATGCAATTGCTCTTTGAATCTACCCCTTTGATTGTATCTAATTAAGATGGGAGGCAAACAGGAGAAATACTGTTTTTTTTTTTTTTTTGGGGGGGTGATTTGTAAAACACTAGGGAGTGTTATGTCACCTGCTGCTAGGGATTTTTACGTTGCAGTTTACGTTGGGATTTATTGCTTTTTTTTTTTGTACCCCACTTATTTTTTTATTGAATACAGTAATTAAGATTCATCATAAATGCAATAATATCTCAATTGAAAGACAAATTAAACAGAAAAGTTAGCCTCTGCTTATAATAATGTTGGCTATTTGTTGGTTGGTTTTGGCTTTGGTTAGTTTGGTTGTGTTTGTTTGGTTTTGTTTGTTTGTTTTTTTTTAGTTTGGTTTTGGCCCATTTTATTTATAAACATTTTTGGCCACTAGGTGGAGCAGAGGTTTATGTAGCTGACTGCAGAAATGCTGCAATTGTTTCAGTTGGACAAGTAAAAAAAAAAATCTTTAACCACGTAAGACCCGGACCAAAATGCAGGTAAAGGACCCGGCCAGTTTTTGCGATTCGGCACTGCGTCGCTTTGACAATTGCGCGGTCGTGCGACGTGGCTCCCAAACAAAATTGGCGTCCTTTTTTTCCCACAAATAGAGCTTTCTTTTGGTGGTATTCGATCACCTCTGCGGTTTTTATTTTTTGTGCTATAAAAATAGAGCGACAATTTTGAAAAAAATTCTATATTTTTTCCTTTTTGCTATAATAAATATCCCCCAAAAATATTTAAAAAAAAAAACAATTTTTTTTCTCAGTTTAGGCCGATAAGTATTCTTCTACCTATTTTTGGTAAAAAAAAAATCGCAATAAGCGTTTATCGATTGGTTTGCGCAAAATTTATAGTGTTTACGAAATAGGGGATATTTTTATTGCATTTTTATTAATCATTTTTTTTTTACTACTAATGGCTCCGCCAGGTGCCTGGACTGACACACAGCTCAGCCTCTCAGTGAGCTGCTGAGAGCATGAGCCGGCCGGCCTTGCCACCTCCACAGCTCAGCGCTCCAGAGCAAAGAGCTGTGACTCACAATCTACAGCTCTCTGCTTGGGGAGCTGTCAGAACCGAGCGATCAGTGGTGTTCAATCGCTCGGCTCTCAGTGTAGAGGTGTCGGGGGACAGATGCAGCATCAGACAGATGCTGCATCCACCTAGGTAAGTATGATTATTGGAAAAATAAAAAAACTTTACTTCTCTTTTAAGCTGAGACCAGCAATAGACTGAGCAATCTTTTCTGAAAATATAGGGCCAGATCCACGAAGCGTTTACGCTGGCGTATCTATTGATACGCCGCGTAACTTTTAGTTTGCTCCGGCGTATCTTTGTTTTGTATCCACAAAACAAGATACGCCTGAAGCTGGGCTAGATCCGACTGGCGTACGTCCTAGTATGCCGTCGGATCTAAGGTGCATATTTACGCTGGCCGCTAGGTGGCGTTTCCGTCGATTTCCGCGTTGAGTATGCAAATTAGCTAGATACGGCGATCCACAAACGTACGTCCGGCCGGCGCATTTTTTTACGTCGTTTCCGTAAGGCTTTTTTCGGCGTATAGTTACCCCTGCTATATGAGGCGTATCCTATGTTAAGTATGGACGTCGTTCCTGCGTCGAATTTTGAAAATTTTAAGTCGTTTGCGCAAGTCGTTCGCGAATAGGGCTTTGCGTTGAATGACGTTCACGTCTTAAGCATTGGCTTGTTGCGGGTTAATTTCGAGCATGCGCACTGGGATACCCCCACGGACGGCGCATGCGCCGTTCAGAAAAAACTTCATTTACGTCGGGTCAAGACGTATTACCATAAAACACGCCCCCATCTCATCTATTTGAATTGTGCGCCCTTACACCGGCACAGTTACACTACGCCGACGTAACTTACGGCGCAAATTCTTTGAGAATACGGGAAATACGCTGCAAGTTACGGCGGCGTAGTGTAACTGAGATACACTACGCTGGCCGTAAACAAGCGCCGTGCTTCGTGGATCTGGCCCATAACGCTTTACTAGCTACCTTCCTATCTTCCAGGCCCTAGAATAAGCCTATTTTCAATTCCCTGTGACTGGATTCTGAAAATGATGAGTTCTTCCCCAGGTAGCAGGCCTGGAATGCAAAAAAGGCTCCTCACAGTGGACCTCTTCTTGAAGCAAAGACTGGGTCCCTGGGCTCACATCTTCTCCAGGCAAAGCCAGGGAAGCAAATACCTTTCTAGAAGGGCTGTTTGTAGAACACAAACTTTCATTGTCCTTTAGAGAGTCTAGCTCTTGAATCTGAACCCAAGTGGCAAGGATGTGGAATTCCCTTCCACAGGCGGTGGTCTCAGCGGGGAGCATCGATAGTTTCAAAAAACTATTAGATAGGCACCTGAATGACCACAACATACATAGATATACAATGTAATACTGACATATAATCACACACATAGGTTGGACTTGATGGACTTGTGTATTTTTTCAACCTCACCTACTATGCAACCTAAGTCAGGTGGGACAACTTGATCATATTATATATAAAAAATGTTTTTTCTAAATGTAGAAAAATAAATAAAAAATAAAAAATTCCTTTCAACTATCCTTACCTCCGAAAACCAAGGCCTGGAACGGGAACTTCCAGATGTCTAGCATTTTAGCGATATCAGGTGCCGACCTAGGTCAGAAGGAACACAAGCAGAATTACAATTTGCAGAGTGTGAAGAGCTTATTATTACCTATCTATGAAAGTATTTCACACTTCCAGCTTTTTCTCTTATCAGCCTAATGGTGGCAATGAGATTTACACTCTATAAATAGAGACATTCTGTCTCGAAATCCTTAGAATGTGATACGTTTGGCCCCAGCCATAGAGAACACAAAGTATGGAGAGGCTACATTTCAAAGCTGGGTATACTCGATTGTTTGCTAAAATTCACAATGCAGACTTGTTATTAATATTATAGTTTTATTTTCCTTTATTATGAAAGTCTTCAAATATTTGGGAGGAATTAAAGGAATCCTGCCATTATGTAAGAATTTGTACACTTTGGCCCAGATTCACAAAGGAGATACGACGACGTATCTCCAGATACGCCATCGTATCTCTAAGTCTGAGCGGTCGTATCTATGCGCCTGATTCTTATAATCAGTTTCACATAGATTTCCCCTAGATCCGACCGGCGTAAGTCTCTTACGCAGTCGGATCTTAACTGCATATTTACGCTGGCCGCTAGGGGCGTATACGCTGATTTACGCCTAGAGATATGTAAATCAGCTAGATATGCGAATTCATGAACGTACGCCCGGCCGACGCAGTACAGATACGCCATTTACGTTAGGCTTTTCCCGGTGTAAAGTTACCCCTGCTATATGATTCGTACATGCGGCGTACCAATGTTAAGTATGGAAGTCGTTCCCGTGTCGAATTGTGAAAATTTTACGTCGTTTGCGTAAGTCGTCCGTGAATGGGGCTGGACGTCATTTACGCTCCAGTCGAAACCAATACATCCTTGCGGCGTACTTTGGAGCAATGTACACTGGGATATTCCACGGCCGGCGCATGCGCCGTTCGTGAAAAACGTCAATCACGTCGGGTCACAAGTTATTTACATAAAACACGCCCCCCTGTTCCACATTTGAATTAGGCGGGCTTACGCCGGCCTATTTACGCTATTCAGCCGCAACTTACAGAGCAAGTGCTTTGAGAATACAGCACTTGCCCGTCTAAGTTGCGGAGGCGTAGCGTAAATAGGATACGCTACGCCGGAACAAAGATACGCCGATCTACGAGAATCTGGCCCTTTATCGTTAGGAAACTGATTTAGATAAGTAGTGATTCTTTTGGTCTCTTCAAAACGAGTGTTTTAATCCCAGACAAGTCTGTGATTGGTGAAGTGAGAGTGCCATTGCCACATCATGGAAATTTACCAGCTTGCTGGAAAACAATCAAAAGCTGGCAGACTGACACTCTCTTTCATGAAGATTCGAGAAAGAGAGACATGAAGAGTCGAGATAGAGAGACATGAAGAGTCGACATAGAGAGACATGAAGAGTCGACATAGAGAGAAAAGATTCAACAATCATCTCTAGGGTTTACAGAGAATGGTCCGAAAAAGAGAAAATATCCAGTGAGCGGCAGCGGTGTGGAGAAAAATGCCTTGTTGATGTCAGAGGAGAACGGGCAGACTGGCTCGAGATGATATAAAGGCAACAGTAACTCAAATAACCACTCGTTACAACCAAGGTATACAGCATACCATCTCTGAATGCACAACACATCAAACCTTGAAGCAAATGGGTTAAAGCAGCAGAAGACCACACTGGGTGCCACTCCGGTCAGCTAAGAACTCTGAGAAAGTCAAATGTAAGCAAACGTACGTCTATTTACATCTGCCTGCTCAAAGGCTAAAATTGAGCTTCTGTTTGGATCCACCTGAAAATTTTACAGGCTGTTTTGATTGGAATACAAAGGGTGAGCCAACTCAATATTGAACCCTACGGACTAAGACTGGGATGCGATTAAAGTTCATGTGTGTGTAAAGGCAGGTGTCCCAATACTTTTGGTAATATGGTGTGTACTTTAAACATGACCATTCCAAAATATAAAAATGTCCTTTTTGGAAGTATAGTATAGCACCCCTCTTCCCTACATTAGCACTTCTTAACAATACAAGTACAAAATAGAAATATATTGTTGTCACGTGCCAAGTAAGAATGATGGTTCTCAGAAGACTCATTCTCTCAGAGACAAGCAAGGGCAGAGAAGAGGACAAAGTCTGCCCATTGTTTGAGGAACACAGAAGTGCTTTGTACAAGTGGAGCCAAGAAGCTTGTTAGAGAATAGCAAATATGTGTTCAGAATGAAGCCCGCCATCCACCCCCCTACAAGTGGAACACTTGTTATAAGTACAAGCTCATTTTTAAAATGCATCAAGTGTCACTTTTTTTCTGCATTCCACAGAAGTTACAAAATCTACAGCCTGCAGATTCTTATTAAAAATAAAGAAAGTGTTTGAAGTGGAGTGCCCATCCACTCACAATGCTCAGATAAAGGCACTGGGCCTTTTATTTAATCTTTCCTGGGCATGTCTAAGAGCCTAGAGAGTTGTGGAAAATAAGTTCCTCGTTTTCACTCCCTCAGAGGCCACACATGATGATGATGCAGATATAGCTTGGCAAGGGAGCTGCAACCAGGTGAGAGCTCCTCCATGGTCAGTACTGCCATGCAGGCAGCCAAGCCAGGGCCTAATAGTAGGCAGCTTCTCCAGAGGGCCCAGCTAATGTGGGGATGCCCACCTTGACGGAATGTGGGGATCCCCAACAGTAGTGCAGTTCCAGTAAAGTGGTCCACCACCGTGTCCCTGGGCCTTGGATCCCTCCAGCTGTTCATCTGTGTAACCAGAGCTGCCCTTTACTTCATTAGAGGGATGCTGTCTAGGAGAATAATTGCAAGTAGCCACGTTCTGTACTATGCAACTTCCATTATCTGTTCTGTATCATTCTGCAGTGTATTTGTAAAATTTGAATTTATTCTTCATCATTGTTTCTAACTTCACACGTTCAGTAAATTACAAGTTAGTTAATTCCTAACTACCTATTTCGTTAAACTTTTACAAGACTAGAAAATCAGCATATGCAACCAGTGAACTTAAATTCAAATTCTTCAAGAGAAACTGTCAGACGTTTTTTTTTTTTACTTATGATTTTTTGCAAATACAAACTGTGTGAATGACAGTAGTGGTTTACAAGTAAGAAAACAACTATTGGAGCTGTTTGTAGGTAGTAACAACGCTATACCCTGGCCTAGGCCAACAAGGCCCAAGCCTAGGGCAGCACTTTGCAGGGCGGCAGCACGGAAAGAGTCCTCGCCAGCTTGCACTACACTGTTAGGCCTCGTACACACGATAGGTTAAACAGAGGACAACGGTCTGATGGACCGTTTTCATCGGTCAAAATTTAACCGATGGATTCCTAACCGATAGGTCAAAACCGATCGTTAGTAGGCACAACCATCGGTTAAAAATCCATGCATGCTCAGAATCAAGTCAACGCATTCTTGGAAGCATTGAACTTTGTTTTTTTCAGCACATCGTCGTGTTTTACATCACCGCGTTCTGACACGATCGTTTTTTTAACTGATGGTGTGTAGGCGCGACGGACCATCAGTCAGCTTCATCGGTAAACCGATGAAACTGGTCCATCGGTCCATTCTCATCGGATGGACTGATCGTGTGTACGCGGCATTAGTGTAGCACCAGTCTGATGGGGCGGACTGGGCTGAGAGCTGCTTCTAATATTAACTGTCCTATCATCCTGGACCACAAACCTTCTTCACTGTGCTATATGTTTTCTTCTGCACCACTGGCATGGTTATTTCTTCTAAAGCCCTGTACACACGCTGGGTTTTCTCGGCGATCAAAAGTCTGCAGAGAAAACCGAGGGGAGAGCCGAGAACCCGGCAGGAAAATTGCCATGAAGCTTTGGCCGAGAATCCCGGCCGTGTGTATGCTCCATCGGCACTGCCTCGCAGTCTTTCCCATAGGTAAGTAGTAGATCTAGCGAAAAAAAAAAAAAAAACGCTGCGAATCCCGACGTGAAAATAGAGAGCAGGTTCTCCATTTTCCCGACGAGATTCCCGGCTGTTTTTCCTGATGCAAAGAAGCATACACACGTCTGGTTTTCCCGGCCAAAAGCTCTCCTGGCAGTTTTCTGTGTGTACGAGGCTTTAGTCCTCTCCATAAAATTATCAGAAATTTGTGCTTAAAGTAGAACTATAGGCAACACTCTTTTTATTTATTTTTATTTTGGATAGAGTAAGGGAGGGTTATAGCCCCTGTCAGTTTATTTATTTACCCTCCCTGCCCCATTGCAGAGATGTCCCTTCACTTCCTGCCCCATAGCCAAACAGGAAGTGAGAGGAAATCTATACAAATTAAGGGAATCCATTGCCTCAGGCTCTCAGAACTAGTGTCCCAGCTTGAAAATTTCAGGGCTGGTCTTAAACAGAACAGGATGTGGCCTTGACAGGAAGGGGTGGGTCATATTTAAATTAGGGGTGGACGAGTTTAGTCAGACCTAGGGCAGCACAAAACCTAAATACACTACTGGGTAATAATACTATACAACAATATGCTAATGTATTAGAATAGCACAGATATACCAATAGGCTAATGTATTGAAAACAGTGTCATTGTGTCAGAACGAGGCTTGGAGCGCACGCTCCGACGCCATTTTGCTATAACCCAGAAGCGCCCGTTTGGAGCGCCTCCTCGTTTCAAACATCCTATCAGAACACTATTCCAAGACGAGGCTTGGAGCGCACGCCCCGTCGCCATCTTGCCACAACCCGGAAGCGCTTGTTCCAAGCGCTTCCTCGTTTGAAATGTTCTGACACTTCTCTTTAATGCATTTTCTTTGCTAATAGGGTGCAGATTGCATGTTTAGAACGCTATTCGGAGCGCATGCTTTGGCTGTATTCGGTCTCCACCCAGAAGTGCTCCAATTCTGAGTGACTCCTCCCAGATGGCGAGTTGTATGTTTTTGGGGGCTCACTATAAATTTGTCTGTTGGCCACATGAGAGGGATACCCTTTTGACAACGTGTGGTTACACGAAACGCGTCAGTGATGACTCCATTGTTGCCATCATTTTAGTGAAATGCGCTGTATTCTCATCCGATATGTAAGTGCAACCTTTAATTAAATTGATTTTTTTTACGGTGTTACACTATGGTGTCCCCTCTTCTCTTTTTTTACCTTCTTATGTGACTTTTAAACACGGATCACCATCCCCTGCATTTCCTGAGTGAGAGATCTTCCAGCCTATCCCCAGGTTATTGCATCACGGCCATTCGCTGATCCCTTCCTGAAGTAACTCCACACCGTGGTTTCCAGCATATACCAAGCCTGATTGACTCTGGAAATATACATTTCGCAGAGTCCACACGTTCCGGTAAGCCTGCATTCACACTGGTGATGGGATATCTTTTTCACTTGGAAATTCATTTTAATCCACTCATTTCGTCTCTGGAAGTTATCATCTCACTTTCATTGATTCTTCAATTTTGAACTTTGTCTCATCTATTCATCACTTGGTTTACTTTGGACTTTATTTATCTATGACATGATATGATATATTTGTCCTTATTTTCACGTGCATTTTTATAATTTTATATTTTTGCATATTGTTCACGCATGGTTTTGACTTTATTGTCACATTTTATTGTATCAGAGCGCTGCACTTTCTTGTCCACATATTGAAAACAGTGTTGTCGGTAGGGAGTGTCTCCACAAAAGATATCGAGATGGTCTGACAGGCATGGACAGGGTCTCCTGGGATTTTGTGGCTGTTAAAGAGATATGAACGGATAATGGGGATAGGCCTATGTTAAGGAACTTGGGCCCATGGGGTCAATAAGTCAGAGATTCCAATTGGTTAGGAATCTTGGCATTTGAAAATGAGCTCTGGCAAACATACACTATATTGCCAAAAGTATTGGGACACCTGCCTTTACACGCACATGAACTTTAATGGCACCTAAAGCTGAATACACACTATACAATTTTGTTCTAGATTTTTTCCTTTAGATTTACCAAAACCATATAAAATGAGGTCAAACCTAAACAATTTCAATTAGTATGCAATCAGGCAGGCCCTTGCACTACACGGTTTAAGGTTAATTTAAAGGAAATCGAACAACAAAAGTTGTATTGTGTGTATCCAGTCTTAGTCTCTAGGGTTCAATATTGAGTTGACCCACCCTGCAGCTATAACAGCTTCAACTCTTCTGGGAAGGCCGTCCACAAGGATTAGGATTGTCTATGGGAATGTTTGACCATTCTTCCCGAAGTGCATTTGTGAGGTCAGACACTGATTGTTAGAGTGGAGACTGTGAGCCAGGCCTTCTCTTCTAATTTATCTCAAAGGTGTTCTATCGGGTCAGAACTCTGTGCAGGCCAGTCAAGTTCCCCCACCCCAAACTCGCTCATCCATGTTTTTATGGACCTTGCTTTGTGCACTGGTCCAAATCATTTGGTGGAGAAGGGATTATGGTGTGGGGTTGTTTTTGAGGGTTTGAACTTGGCCCCTTAGAAACAAGTATGTCGGTGAATGAATGACTTCCTCCTGAGCAGCAGTCACTCACAATCCCATCAAAATTGTAGAAAATAAAAAGGTTAGCTTATATAAGGGGAAAGAATAAATTTCCTCCCCAAATATAGGGATTTTTACGTGAGATGTGTTGCTCTTAGTATCGAAGGTAGGCGCACAAAACACAAGGTTTTTAGATATCAAAAATAATTTAATTATATAAATATAAAGTTTCACATTTCATAAAATAAGTTAGCAGAATGAAATATACATGATCACGACCAATTTTACATGATTTATACAAACAGAAAATCAGGATTATGATTAGAAGAAAAGCAGATGCGATATTGCCAACTTGGCCCCTTAGTTCCAGTGAAGGGAACTCTTAAGCCTCATACACACGATCGGACTTCCATCTGACTTTTCCGTGGATTTTTGTCCGAAGGGGGCGTTGGCCGTGAACGTGTTCTGCATACACACGGCAGAAAACTTTCAGCCAACATTCACCAAACCACGTGTTTTTTCAGCTCTTTACTGACACCCTTTGGGCAACTTCTGCTATTGTTGTCTGATGTTTAGCATTGGTTCCGAGCATGCTCGTTTGAACTTTGGATTTTAGACCGATGGACTTATGTACACACGTTCAGATGATCCTCCATCAGACATTTGCCGTCGGAAAGTTTGATAGCATTCACAGCGAACATTTCGTTGAAAAACCAAAAACAATTGTTCGATGGAGCATACAGAAGGTCGGATTGTCCAATAAAACACGTCTGTCGGACCGTTGTCAAAAAGTCTGATCGTGTGTATGGACCTTTAAGGCGTCAGCATAGCAAGACATTTTGCACAATTTTATGCTTCCAACTTTGTTGGAACAGTTTGGGGATGGCCCTTTCATGTTCCAACATGACTGCGCACCAGTGCACAAAGCAAGGTCTGTAAAAACATGGATGAGCGAGTTTGGGGCGGAGTAATTTGACTCGCCTGCACAGAGTCCTAAACCTTGTGGACGGCCTTCCCAGAAGAGTTGAAGCTGTTACAGCTGCAAAGGACGGGGCCAACTCAATATTGAACCCTACGGACTAAGACTGGGATGCCATGGAGTTCATATGGGTGTAAAGGCCGGCGTCCCAATACTTTATATTCTAAATTACACACTAAATTGCCAAATGGGCATTCAGAATCGTGATAACATCCATAAATGATGGCAGGTGGATGCATTTCCATTTTCTAGCATTAGCTTGGCACGCAGCTATAAAAATGTGGATTACAATGGTTTGAAAACAGAGAGGCCACAGGGAGGATTTCATGCCCAGGAGGACTAAAAGGGGGGTGGAGGTAACAAAAGGGAAAAAAAGAGAATACCCCTGGACTGTTCATTGAACAGTCCAGGGAGCAACTGTGTGTCGGGCTGCGGGGCAACTAGTGGGCAACGAAGCCTGGGCATCTTTCCAGTGGCTTCTATGGGGTACCACTATACGTGGAACTGTGCCTGTGGCAGGCAACTTCTGTACTGCTTTGGGAGAATCTGTCTATTTACAGTGGCCCCTTTGGGGGAAAGCGCTACACTTATGTACTTGACTGAACAGGAATAAAAGGGGAATCCCTACTATGGGAATCACGCACCAATAACAATAATTTCTACTAAAATCACTGTACAAATTTTATTTCTGTTTGTGTCTCTGAGAGAGACAATAGTTCGCCTTTTGTCACTCTATCCAAAGCAATACCGTATTTGCAGGCGTATAAGACGACTGGGCGTATAAGACGACCCCCTAATTTTCCAGGAAAAATTTTGGTTTTGGGATATACTCGCCGTATAAGACTACCCCCTTCTTACTAGTCTTTCTGGAAGCTAAGGGGTAGCCGGAACAACCACTGACAGGAACAACCGCTGACAGAAACAGGCTTTTTTCAAATCTCACTGTGCCATTACATTACATGCCTCATTGTGCCATTACATTACATGCCTCACTGTGCCATTACATTACATGCCTCACTGTGCCGTTACATTACATGCCTCACTGTGCCGTTACATTACATGCCTCACTGTGCCATTACATTACATGCCTCACTGTGCCATTACATTACATGCCTCACTGTGCCATTACATTACATGCCTCACTGTGCCGTTACATTACATGCCTCACTGTGCCGTTACATTACATGCCTCACTGTGCCATTACATTACATGCCTCACTGTGCCATTACATTACATGCCTCACTGTGCCATTACATTACATGCCTCCACTGTGCCATCACTTGCCCCCACTGTGCCATCACTCGCCCCCACTGTGCCATCACTCGCCCCCACTGTGCCATCACTCGCCCCCACTGTGCCGGCCAAGACAATCTCTCTACCTTATTTTTTTGCCGATTCTGTCTTCCAGGCTGCGGGCATCCATGATTCAAAAGCCGGGCCTTCTCCTCAGACTGTTCCGTGATAGGCGGAACACAAATTTTCCCAGCAGGGCCTCTGTTCAGTGTTCCGCCTATCATGGATGTCCTCACGTCCGAGGATGAGAAGGCATCCGTGATAGGCGGAACACTAAATAGAGGCCCCGCTGGGAAAATTTGTGTTCCGCCTATCACGGAACAGTCTGAGGAGGAAGCGCGGCTTTCAAAGCATGGATGCCCGCAGCCTGACGGAGTCACGGAGACTGTCCTCTGCGTATAAGACGACCCCCGACTTTGGATGCATTTTTTTGCATCCAAAAAGTCGTCTTATACGCCGGAAAATATGGTATATATATATATATATATATATATATATATATATATATATATATATATATATATATATATATATATACACACACATATACATACATACACACACACACACACACACATTTATATACATTGGGGTTGATTTACTAAAATAGAGATTGGATACATAGAGAGAAATCATGGATTTTATAGGCACCAATATATAAAACAATTATTTTTATTATAACACATTTACAAAAGATCTTAAAAGCATATAAAAAGTGAATACAGACTTTAAAAAAAAAAATCAACACAACCAACTAATATCCCTTAGCAAAGTGGAAGAAGAATAGTGTTTTGGAGATACAAACTCTACATGTTTTGCGATACAACGCTTCTTCAGGAGCTTATCAATATTTTACATTGAATAAATGAAAAAAAACAAAAACAAAACACATAAATAAATATACAAATCGGCAAACACAATACAGTGGAACCTTGGATTATGAACATAATCCGTTCCAGGAGAACGCTCATAATCCAAAGCACTTGCATATCAAAGCGAGTTTCCCCATAGAAGTCAATGGAAATGAAAATTATTGACTTCTATGGCATGCAATACCGCATGTGGCCAGAGGTGGGGGGGGGGCACAGGAGAGCCTCAGAAATACTCGTAAAGGCTCGGGGAAAGCTCAGCTGAACTCGGAAAACCTTGGAAAGATTTGGGAAATTAGTATTACGATTTTGGCTGCGATTTAAGAGACATCTGTGCAGGTTTCTGCACAGATGTCAATGTAAATTGCAGCCCGAAATCGCAAAAAGTAGTACAGGAACTACTTTTTGAAATCGATTTCAAAAAGTAGTTCCTGTACTACTTTTTGCGATCGCACCGTCGCACCGATTAGGACGTGCCATTGCCGGCAAATGCCGCCGGTTTGAGATGCGATTTGACATGTGAAATTGCATCTCAAATCGTACCCAGTGTGAACCTGAGCTAAGACTGAGTTCAGGATGCCAAAACTAGTAGCAGGCATGCAATCAAGGCAAGGAATGATGGGGGACACACACAGTATCCATAGGTTAAAAGAAAGCCTGATGCCTCAACAGGAGTAGTGAATATGTAGAGTGCAATGAAATTTTCAGTGTAAATACAAATAATACAAGTAAATACAAATAAAAAAATGTTTTTTCTTGCACATGATTGGATGATGGAAGTCAGCAGAGCTTCCCCTCATTTACTAACCCCTGGAGCAACTGCACTTGCAAAGTGCACAGTCTAATTGCCTTTAATAAATCAACCCCATTGCATTTGCATTCCAGAATCTTAGCCTGTATGCTGTCTCCACGCACAAGTGTTGCATAGCACAGTGTTAACACTTCTAAGTCATCTGGAAACAATAATGTTAGCCATAAAAAATGTTCCTAAATACAGGGACACTGCGAGCCAGCGTGAGCAGAGAGTCCTGGCCCACACCTTCTGCATTGTTTGGCAATAAGCCTTAAAGGGCAAGAGTACTAATCCTTCTTGCTGCCTCTCCCTGTCCTAACCGAACTTAATTACCCCGCTGAGCGATTCCAATATGTACAGCACTGCTGGCTCCCCTCTGCAATGGAATGGGGTCAGTATACCTCCCAACTTTTTGAGATGGGAATGAGGGACACCTACTAGCAAAAGCATGTAGTCATAGGACACGCCCCCTGTTACACCCCTTAAAGGAGAATTAACCTAAAAAAAAAAAAAAAAGATTTGTTAAACCCACAAGGGCTTTTTTTTATCACTACTGACTTTTGAAATTTACAAATGTAGCATTTTATATACACAACTATATAGATCAGACCAAAATGAGGGACAATTGTGGAGGAAAGAGGGACATTGCTCCAAATCAGGAAAAGTCCCTTGAAATCAGGGACAGTTGGGAGCTGTGGGGTCTGTGAATGACACAGACCCCACAGCTGGGACCTGTAGTCCTCAACTTTGGGGAGGTCACACCCCAACCCCAAAGTAAAGGACTACCAATCCCAGCATGAACCAATGATATCTAAAGATGTGACCCGCCCCCAATTTTGAAACTCCCAGCATGAACCCATGAGATCTAAGGGTGTGACCCTATAGATTTCACAGATCTATGCTGGGACCTGTAGTTCTTCACTAGTTTGGGGGGGGTGTCACATCTTAAGCTCTGAGGGGTTGATGCTGGGACCTGTGTCAGTTTCATTCCGGGACACTGTATTGTCCCAGAGTGAAGGTGCCCGGGACAGACCTGCAGAATGCGGGACTGTCCCGGGAAATCCAGGACACGTGGTCACCCTACTGGCGCTGCTGTCAATCACATCCAGTGACGCGGCACGCCGAGGGGTGGGGCCGAGTGATATGGCCGCTCGCTGTATCACGGGAACGTGCCTGCAATTAGTGACCACCATACGAGCTCTCGCATGACTGTGTTTACTAATTGCGGGGAGGACCAAGACAGCCGCCGAGGGACCTCAGAAGACGTGGATCGGGGCCACCCTGTGCAAAACGAACTGCACAGTGGAGGTAAGTATAACATGTTTGTTATTTTAAACAAAAAATGTTTTTTCCTGTACAAGCGCTTTAAAGCGGGAGTTCACCCAATTCCTTTTTTTTTCTATTTTCCCCTTAGCTTCCTGCTCGTTGTGTCTAGGGGAATCAGCTATTTGTTTTAAAATATGATCCGTACTTACCCGTTTTCGAGATGCATCTTCTTCCGTCGCTTCCGGGTATGGGTCTTCGGGAGCGGGCGTTCCTTCTTGATTGACATTCTTCCGAGAGGCTTCCGACGGTCGCATCCATCGCGTCACTCGTAGCCGAAATAAGCCGAACGTCGGTGCGGCTCTATACTGCGCCTGCGCACCGACGTTCGGCTTCTTTCGGAAAATCGTGACGCGATGGATGCGACCGTCGGAAGCCTCTCGGAAGACTGTCAATCAAGAAGGAACGCCCATTCCCGCAGCCCATACCCGGAAGCGACGGAGAAGATGCATCTCGTAAACCGGTAAGTACGGATCATATTTTAAAACAACTAGCCGATTCCCCTAGACAAAACGAGCATGAAGCTAAGGGGAAAATGTGTTCTCCATGGGTGAACCTCCGCTTTAAGTCACACACATGCCCTACACATCTTCAAGTCTCTATTGGTCAGTGCTTTAACTGGGCCGGAACGCGGCGGTACTCAGTACCCCCACTTCCAAAAATGGCCCTGGAGAGTACCAGCACCTCTCCGTGCGCCCAGTACGTGGGTTTACAGTACCGGAACGCAGCCGGTGGGCTTGTCGAGTTGCGGGCCGGTAATGTGTGTCAGACAGGCAGCGCAGTCACAATAGAAACTGTATGCCGCCCCGCCGGAGCCGACTCACTGCTGCCGAGTGCGCTCCTGGCTCCCTTTCCTCTGTCCTGTCACTCCTGTCCTGTGCGTTTCCTCGACCCCCCCCCCATGGAGGAGAGTTGGTTCATTCCCCGGCGTGCGCCGTGTGACGTCACGCCGGAGGCGAGGTGAGAGGTGAGAGGAGGACTCGCGCAGGGAGCTGTGTCGGCGGCAAGGAAAGAAGCCCAAGTCACGAGGAGCCTCAGCTCAGCCTGCGTCTACAGTTCCTAGTGCTGCTACTGTCTGGATCCTGGACTCAGGACTGCAACAGAAGAAAGTAAGAAAATAATTGACTGTATTGGAGGGAGGGGGGGTTGGACTGAGGTGACCATCAGTTTTTTAATAAAAAAAATGGCAGAAAAAAAATATTTTTGAGTTATTTTGAGCTTGCCTTCTCTAACTAAAAAACCCCCCCATTAATTGCAGCCTCACTGTGCCACCAAACGCAGCCACTGTGCCCATCAAACGCAGCCACTGTGCCCATCAAACGCAGCCACTGTGCCCATCAAACGCAGCCACTGTGCCATCAATTGTCGCCACTCTGCCCATCACACGCAGTCACTGTGCCACCAAACGCAGCCACTGTGCCATCACATGCAGCCACTGTGCGAACACACGCAGCCACAGTGCCATCAATTGTCGCCACTGTGCCATCACATGCAGCCACTGTGCCAACTCACACTGCCACTGTGCCATCAATTGTCTCCACTGTGCCATCACATGCAGCCACTGTGCCCATCAAACGCAGCCACTGTGCCATCACACGCAGCTAAGGGTATTTTCATGTTCAGTATTGGGGGGGGGGGAGCACCGGCGCCTAATAGAGTACCGGCACCTCTTTTGGCCCACTTAAAGCACTGCTATTGGTGAACTTTCTGTGTTAGCATTTCTAGCTCTGCCCAATTGTTGTGACCCTTATGAGGGGTTCCACTCTCCTTTTTGGGCTTTTTATAATATAGGTAATACAGGAGAACTGCAGACCCAATTCCATTGCAGAGGGGAGTCAGCAGTGCTGTGCTGGATTTACAGACACAACAATCCATGCTAAGAGAAACAAAATAACAATGCAACTCACTTTAACACATTTGCTTAATTTTTTTTTTTTTAAGTTCTAATCGCTTGTAGCAAACACGTTCCGTCAATTTACAGAAAAAGTTAGAAAATTGGGCAAAATGACTTATTTTCCTTTAAACATGTGTATGACTAAGCTGAAATTGTTTACAGTGTGGTTAGTCACATGAAACAAACCAGAGAAAAAGAAACATTTTAAATATTTTGGAGTAAATAGCTAAGCATACAAAACATATGTGACCTGGGAAAAGTGTGTGGGGCGCTCAGGCTAAGGTTTGATAAGGTGGGGGTATGTGGACAGTCAGGGCAGGACTTAGGGTGGTGGGGGCTTCTGGGCTTAATAATCGAAGGGGCCCCTTGGAGAGGGGGGGGGGGTTTGGGTTGGCGCTCCCATTGATTTTCTATCCACATATGCAAATGAGGGAGATTCGGCAATTCACGAACGTACGTGCGCCCGACGCAGTGCGCGTAAAGTCATACGTCCGGCGTAAAGTTATGCCCAATAAAGGAGGTGTAACATAGCAGCATCCATGCAAAGGGCTGCACCAGGGAAAACAAGTCGACGTATTTTACGTAGTTTACGTTGGACGTGAATATGACTAGGCGTAGGTTACGTTCACGCCGTAGGCAGTGATCTGACGTATCTTAGGGAGTAGTTCCGACGTGATCCTGAGCATGCGCACTGGGATGCGTCCACGGGACAGCGCATGCGCCGTTCGTTATACGTATCTGTCTGGCGCTCGGCCCATCATTTGCATGGGGTCACGCCTCATTTGCATGGCTCACGCCCACTTCCACCTACGCCGGCTTACACCTAGGAAACCCAGCGCAGTTTTGGCAGCACTGGCTTTGTGAATTCTGTGCTTGCCTCTCTGCGCTGCGTCGGCGTAGCGTACAGGAGATACGCTACGGCGGCATAATTATGCGCCGCTGTCTTAATCCGGGCCTAGGTGTGTTCCTCTGAATCAGGTATGCATATTACCCAAAGGTCTGGACAGGATTCTTGAAAAAGAACAATTCCACCAAAATATCATTTAGAAAATATATAAATAATACCTCCACCGCGTAATTAAAATGTGATAACGTTATCAGAACACAGGTGGCCAGAGCAGACACAGAATCATTAATTCGCCCTCATACAGATCAAAAAACAGCTGGTAATGACGTAAACGCGCAAAGGAGGGAACTTTTCTTTGTATATAAAAGCAAAAAAAAAATTTAAATCACAGATGTGAGGTATCGACGCGATCCTTAAAGCGGAGCTTCACCCTAAAGTGGAACTCCCGCTAATCGGAAACCCCCCCCCCCTCCGGTGTCACATTTGACACCTTTCAGGGGGGAGGGGGGTGGAGATACCTGTCTAAAGACAGGTATTTGCACCCACTTCTGTGCACAGTCTGCGGTGTAGAGTGCAGGCATGACGTCACCTCCCGTCCCCCCAGTTGTGTTCTGGGAACACTCGGCTCCCAGAGCACAGCGGGAGCCAGTCAGCAGGCGCAGCGCGACTCGTGCATGCGCCGTTGGGAACCGGGCAGTGAAGCCTGAGTGCCTCACTTCCTGGTTCTCTCACCGAGGATCGCGGGGGGGGGCAGCAGAGTGACGAGCGATCGCTCGTCCTCTGCTGCGGACGGCGCTGGACTCCAGAACAGGTAAGTGTCCTAATATTAAAAGTCAGCAGCTGCAGTATTTTTAGCTGCTGGCTTTTAATATTTTTTTTCAGCTCCGCTTTAAAATAATTCTAGCAAAAGACCTCCTCTGTAACCTGGTAACCATAAAAAAAAAAATTAAAGCATCGCCTATGGAGAATTTAGGTACCATATTTTGTCGCCATTCCACGAGTGTGCGCAATTTCAAAACATGACATGTTGGGTATCTATTTACTCAGCCTACCAACATCTTTCATATTATACAAACAAATTGGGCTAACTTTACTGTTTAGGTTTTCTTTATTAACAAAAGTGTATTTTTTCCCAAAAAAGTGTGCTTGAAAGATCGGTGCGCAAATATAATGTTTGGCAGTTCTTAGTAATTTTCTAGCAAAAAATACGGATTTTAACTTGTAAGCAGCAAATGTCAGAAATAGGCTAATAGGCATGAAAGTGATACCCTTTATTGGCTGAATTATGTTATCCAATGAAAAGAAACAGACTTCAAATGTCTTGCTAAGTCCCCTTTCAAACTTATACGACTTGTCCCACGATTTTGGACTGCATTTTCCATGATTTTCAATGACTACCATTCATACTGGCACGACTTTAAGTCTTGCCTACTTCAAAGTAGTTCCTGCACTACTTTGGTCCGATTTTGATGCCACTTACACAGGCATTCATTGAAGTCGCAGCCGCAAATCGCGGCAAAATCGTGGCCGCGAAATCATGGTAAAATCGTGCGACTTTGAAGTCGCACAAGTGTGAAAGGGGCATAAAGGATTTGTAATTCTGTATATCTAGTCATGTCACATACCTAACCTTCACACACTGTATACTGACTTTGATGACATCAGTATTTTTCTGAGTCAGGTTTGCTGCTTCCACTGAACTGTGACTTTGCAGTGTGATGATGCCGATCGATTGCACAATGTTAGGACCGGATGCGGATAGGTGAAATGAGTCTGCACAGCTAAACCAGGAAGAGGTGGAGTTGTCATACGGTGTTGCAGAGATATGTGAGTCATAGGATGGCTTCAAAAGAATTGCAATTAAAAGGGTTGTAAAGGTTTTTTCCTAAATAGCTTCCTTTACCTTAGTGCAGTCCTCCTTCACTTACCTCATCCTTCCATTTTGCTTTTAAATGTCCTTTATTTCTTCTGAGAAATCCTCACTTCCCGTTCTTCTGTCTGTAACTCCACACAGTAATGCAAGGCTTTCTCCCTGGTGTGTAGTGTCGTGCTCGCCCCCTCCCTTGGACTACAGGCAAGTCAGGACACTCTCTACGTTGCAGATAGAAAAAGGAGCTGTGTGTTAGTGGGCGTCCTGACTCTCCTGTAGTCCAAGGGAGGGGGCGAGCACGACACTCCACACCAGGGAGAAAGCCTTGCATTACTGTGTGGAGTTACAGAACAGGAAGTGAGGATTTCTCAGAAGAAATAAGGACATTTAAAAGCAAAATCGAAGGATGAGGTAAGTGAAGGAGGACTGCACTTGGCGATTCGTTGGGGGCCACAAAAGACACACACATGTCAAAATGACCAGGCGGGCCGTCAAAAACCGGAACGTGGGCCGCGATTGGCCCACGGGCCGGACTTTGGACATGCCTGCCCTAATGCAATGCGCACACCTATGGTGGGAACACTTATTGATTTTCAGAGTGCTTTTGGGAATCAATTCAACGCATGCTCGGAATCATTGAACTTCATTTTTCTTGGCTCGTTGTAGTGTTGTACGTCACCGTGTTCTTGGCGGTCGGAATTTTGTGTGACCGGGTGTATGCAACACAAAAAATCCACGGTTTTCTTGTTATCCTTGCATAAGGAACAGTGGATTTCTGGAACATATTTGCACTGGTTATTATACATAACTGTATATTTTTAAGGATTTCATTTTGGCACATTAGTTATCTTTGTGTTTATATAGATCTCATATGATTTATTTTGGCATACTGTATGTATCTTTATAATCTGATTTTTTTGTTTTTAGGGAAATAGTTACATAGGGTGGGAAAAGCATTTATGATAATCGTAGAACACTTGGTTATTCAATTTTATTGCGGCATACCTCACACAATACATTAGGGTATGATATTTTCATGTTATGTTTGACTATTTACTGCCCTTTGGGCCCATCTTGGTGAGTCATATTTCTCGTTGATTTACTACACTCCTTAAAAAACAGTATTATTTGTAGCTGCGCTACAATGGGGCGTGCTTTGAATATATAACTATGAGATTACATATCGTTCCAGATGTTAGAGCTTGACGCCTCCTGAGGAAGAGACTTGGTCACGAAACATGTCGAGGAATTGTCAATAGCCACATCAACCTTGTTCTCTACACACCTGTGGAGCTTGCAGGGCTGGACTGGGACCAAAATTTGGCCCTGGACTTCATCCAGACTGGCCCACTTTGACAGGTCTCTCCCATGGCGGCCGGACAACTCCCGCACCCCCCCGGCCACCCAAGCCCCCTCTCCCCCTTCACTAGCCACTAGCCGTTCTACTTTATTAGAGTAGAACGGCTGGTACTGGTACTCTTATAGACAGTACCAGTAGGGAAGCTAGACATTATTTCACCCGGGGGGAAAGAATCAGTTTGGTGCCCCCCCCTTATGGGACAAGATTAGTCAGAAGTGAGAAACTCCCAGGCCATAGCTGTTGAGTCAGCTGTCTGTCCCCTCCCCCCTGCTCCTCTGGTCCTCCCCCTGCTTCTCTGTTCCCCCCAGATGAGCGCTGTGAAGAGGGAGAGGAGATGAGCGTTGCGGGAAGGGAGAGACAGAAGAGCGGAGGGGGGCGGCGGTCTGCTGTCACTGAAGTCGGCCCACTGAGCCATCAGCCCACCGGGAAACTCCCTGTAGTCCCAATGGCCAGTCCATCCCTGGGAGCTTGTAATGATTTTACAATTCTGGTGCTAAGTCACCAATTTAGATTTTTCTCCTCTTTTTTCTAGTCATCCTCTGATTCAAAATGCCTTTTTTCTTGAAATTGTTTTAAGATGTAATTTTTGATTTGTCGACAACTGACGACGGTGAGGTATTAAACCTCAACTTATCTCTTGTGTCGACACTTTGTCGACCCAATGGGTAAGAATATAGTCCTTTTCTGGGACTATGCTAAAATTTCTTGTTTGAATGAGGGAAGGAGAATCAATCTCTTCCCCCATTCTTGGTCACGAATTGAACTTGCACGATCTAATAGTTTGTTGTGCACTATGTTTTTTTATTTTTATTTTTTTATCTCTTCTTTATATTTCTTTTTCTTTCTTCTTCATGTTCTCCTCCTCTCTTCAGCCTGCCTGCCATTGTTCATATTTACGGAACTACTGGTGATATCTATATGGTCCTGCCTGTCCGTAGATGTTGACAAGACTTATGGCTGGATCGAATGATGTATCTAAACCCCTTAGTGTTGTTACTCACAACACTCAGGGGTTGAATTCTCCTATTAAGAGGCGCAAAGCCTTTCAAGTATACAAGTCTCTCCGTGTAGATGTGGTTTTCCTTCAAGAAACCCACTTTCCTAAACGATATAACCCCTCCTTTTTGCATGCCCACTTTCCGTTATTTTATCTTGCTAAAGCAGAAAACAAAACTAAGGGTGTGGCCATTCTGTTTTCTAGGTATTGTAATTTTAACCTGATTAAAGAATTTGGAGATCCGGAAGGTAGGTTTCTTTTGCTACAAGGTACCCTTGATGGAAGACTGTACACATTTATTTCTTATTATGCTCCTAACAGAGGTCAGAAAAAGTTTTTCTCACAGATGCTTGATACCCTCCGTCCATATATGGAGGGGATCATTCTTATGGGTGGGGACTCTAACCTAGCTTTTGATGCAGGATTGGATAAGTCCAAACCTTCTATTAATGGAATCATCAGACCAACTAAAATTAGTTTGCAAGTAGCACGCATTCTACATCAGTCTAGATTAACTGACATCTGGAGGGAGTTGAACCCCAAAACTAAAGACTATACTCACTATTCTAACCCTCACCATTCTTATTCTCGTATAGATCATATATTGATCTCTAACCATCACATCCCAGCTGCCATTGAGTCTCATATAGTTGATGTTCCTTGGTCAGATCACTCGATGGTTCTTTTGTCACTGAGGAGAGAGGACACGTCTCCTAAAGTGTCTCATTGGACACTTAATAGGTCTATTTTGAAGGATCCTGTCTTAATGAAGGATATTGAGCGATCTCTTCTAGAATACTTTGAGCATAATGATACAGATGATGTATCCCCTGAAACTTTGTGGGCTGCCCACAAGGCCTCTATCAGGGGCAAAATTATACAAGTGGCCGCTAACCTCAAGAAACAAAGGAACCTGGACATAAGGAGACTGGAAAACAACTATTTAGACCGTAAAAAACATAAATCTGATCCTCTTAACTTTCCAATTCAGGCACTTGATGCAGCCAGATCTGCCTTGAATTTGGTACTTACAACTAAAGCAGGGGAGGACTTGAAATGGACTGGTGCTAATTTCTATAAATTTAAAGATAAAATAGGCCCAATGCTAGCTCATAAATTGTCACCTAGATTTCAATCACGGACTCTCCCTAAAATAAGAATGAGTGATGGTTCTTTCACCCTGAATCCTAGGAAGATAATGGAGGCCTTTCATGACTTTTTTTCTAAGCTTTATGCATCCGCTACTGATTTTTCTTCAGAGGGAATGGATGATTTTCTGGACAATTTGAAACTTCCTCAATTGACTGAAATACATAGAGAGGTGATGGAATCTCCCATATCCGCTGAAGAAGTATCGTTAGTGATTAAAAACCTAAAATTAGATAAAGCCCCGGGCCCTGATGGGTTTTCGAGTGCATATTATAAAACATATTCGAGCATTTTGACACCCTACATGGTTAGATTTTTCAACCACATGACCGGTGGAGTTCCCATTGACAGGCAACTTAATTTGGCTTATATATCGGTTATCCCTAAGCCAGAAAAGGATCATAGCCTGGTGGAAAACTATAGACCAATATCTCTTATTAATAACGATCTTAAGATACTCACTAAGATAATGGCCAATAGATTGTCCTCTTTCATCGGCCAGTATGTTAGTAAAGATCAAGTAGGCTTCATCGCTGGAAGGCAAGGTCCTGATCAGGTTAGGAGGGCTGTAGATCTGATCTCTATATTGAACTCGGGTTGGACTGGTGATACTAATCAAAGGGGAATGCTTCTTTCTATAGATCTTCAGAAAGCATTTGACTCAGTATCATGGCCATTCATGTTCGGAGTGATGGAACGTTGGGGGTTTGGCACGAAATTTCTTGAAGTATTATCTGCACTTTACTCTCACCCTAAAGCTAATATACGCTTTCAGGGTATTTTTTCGGAACCTATTGAGATTCATAGGGGTACTAGGCAGGGCTGCCCTTTATCTCCCCTGATATTTGCAATAGTTATGGAATCCCTGGCTATAGCTATTCGTGAAAACTCAAATATCAGGGGAGTTAGATGTGCCAAAATGGAGCATAAATGTGCCTTATTTGCAGATGACCTTTTACTGTTTTTGACCGATCCAGACAAGTCCCTACCGGAAATATATTCTCTTTTAGACAAATTCTCTATGGTTTCAGGTCTAACTGTGAATGTGGCCAAGTCTAGGGCCCTCAATGTTTCTCTCTCTGAATCCACGGTTTCTTTACTGAAGAAAGATTATGGATTCAAATGGGACACCTCTTATATCAAATACCTGGGTATCTATTTGACCCCCAACATCCAAAATTTGTATTTGGCCAATTATCCCCCTATGTATAGAAAACTTGAGAAAGATTTGAAAGATTGGGGTACTCAGAATATAGGTTGGATTGGTAGAATTAACTCGGGTTAAGATGACTCTTCTCCTTAGGCTTTTGTATCTTTTTAGATCATTACCCATACCGATAATTAAAAGTCATCTAAAATCTTTTCAAGGAAAGATTACCAAGTTTATTTGGAACAATAAGGGTCCACGCCTTTCATCTCGCACTCTCTAAAACTTGCCTGAACAGGGTGGTCTGGGGGTACCCAACTTATTATGGTACTATCAATCAGCGAGATTGGCACAGTTATCGGAAACTTTTCTTAAACATGAACGCCCTGACTGGTTAGATATAGAAGAGCAGGCGACCCCGAATCTAACGATAGAGGAGTTGATGTGGAGTCCTACCAAGAATAGGCCTTCTATATTATCTCCGACTCTTTCTCAAACCTTAGTTTTATGGGATTCACTTAAAAACAATCCCTCTCTAATTTCTAAAGGCAGGCCTTTATCAAGTGTTTTTCTAGACCCACTCTTTGTTGCTAAAATTGATATAGATTCTTTCAAATGGTGGCATGATAAAGGGTTGTATCGTATAGGTCGTTTTTTTTCACGCTCGGGTCCACTTCCTGAACAACATTTCATTGCCAAGCTAGATCTTCCTGTCTCAGAAAAACTAAGATTTTCTCAACTACATGATTATGCACAAAGCCTATGGGATAGTGACTCGATCTCTGGACTATTGACACCTTATGAAAGTAATTGTGATCAGGGTTTGATCAGGAAGGGAAATATTTCAATCATATATCAATCGCTTGCTAATAATTGTACCAAATTACCTCATATGCTGGCCTGGGAAAAGGAACTTAATAACACATGGGATTTATCTGACTGGTGTAATAACTATACTAGATCCATTAAAGGATATGTGAATATATCCCTTGTAGAGGCTAATGTAAAAATTTATACTAGGTGGTATTTAGTTCCTGTTAAACTGGCCTCCATGTATCCGTCAACTTCGCCCCTATGCTTCAGAGGTTGTCAGGGATTGGGGTCTATGGTACATATATGGTGGGAATGTCCCAAAATACGGGGATACTGGAATAAGGTGTTTAACATAATAAGACGAGTCACAGGCTGTAACTTACATCAATCCCCCACTATTGCTTTACTTAACGGGATGTTACCCCAGACCTCCAAGGTTACTAGAAAACTCATCCTATACATTCTGACGGGTGCCAGGATCACAATCGCAGCTGCGTGGAAAAAGACTACTGTCTCCATCCGGTATATGAAACAAAAGGTTACATGGATTATGGAACAAGAAAAAAGGGTTTGTTCCATGTTGGATATGTCTACTCTTTTCCATGAAATATGGGAACCTTGGATGAAATTTATGGGAATATCTTTTACCCCGTGAAGGCTGTGATGACATTTATATCCTGAGGATGATGATGTTCATTGGCAGGCAGGCTGCCATATCTTTTTCTTTTTCTCTTTTCTCTTCCTTTCTTTGATTTTTCTTTGATTATATCTCGTTGTCTTATCTATGAGGATAGAATCCTCGCTATTTCTCATTCTCAGTGTGTTATGAAAAAAAAAAAAATAATATAAACATTTGTATTTGCCTATGTTTAGGTTATTAAAGGATTACACCAAACTTTTGGGGATATTAGGTTTGATGAGGGTTTTGAGAATATATAATTACAGAAACCGGTGGGTTTTAGTAATAACTATTGGAGGGAGGGAGGGGGGATTGAAGGGGTTGCTTGACCTCTTGGACACAGACAGTTCCCGTTGGGGGTGTCGGAGAGGTTATTGTTCTCCAGAAATCCTATCCTTTATTCGTTCCGTGAACTTAGGTCTAGTACACACATGGGGGTTTTTTCTTATATATAATTTATTGTATGGCAACGGTAGCCCTAAGGGATCCTATAGCATATTGAATTATTCTTTTATTTAATTATAAATTATTAGTTACACCTAATTTTTCTTCTTTGCTTATACAAATTGTTTTACTCTCACCGTATGGGGATGAACATAAGAAATGGATAGATATGATGGACAGGTACTACGACAAGAATGTCTAAGATGTGGAGTAATGCACTTGCTTTATTGTTTTTTGTATATTATTGACTTGTATACTGCTGTTATAGTACAAATGTATGTACTTTTATTGAAAATAAACTTAAAATTGAATGAAAAAAAAGTCACCAATGTGATCGCTAATTGTGTAATATGCATTCTTCATTTTGTAATTTTTGTAATAAATTGTTTATTTTATTATAACAAGTGTTTCTTGTCTGAGTGCAGCCCAACCGCTATTGGCGATCAGGGTTTTATTTTGGAGTGACCCTGAATGATCTCCCTCCCCCCTATTTAATTGTTTGACTATATAAAACTTTGATGATGCATGCTGGCTATACACATCTTTGGCAAACACGTTCATATTCACATCCATACCCAGAGCAAAGTAATCCTGCAGAAGAAACCCGGAAGGCAATGTGTGAGTTTTTTTTTATTATCCTGAGCTCACATTGAATTGTGCAATCCATCAAAAGCTTGCAGTTGCATTTTACTCATAGGACAGGGTTAGCCAAGGAAAAAAAAAATTAAAAAAATAAATAAAAATAAATTCCCCACCAGTGGCCAAGAGAGATCCAATTCTCTCTGGATCTGGCCCCATATCCCTAAACATGAACAGACCCTTTGTGTTCATCCTATGCCAATATTCTAAACCGTCCCATCATTTCCCTCCTGATGAGTTCAGCCAGTTATTCTGCCGGCCATTTTTCCTGTCATCTGTGGGCATCTAAAGCAAATATGGGTCTATAATTTGTTATGGGTGCCAGTTACCCATAGCTTTGTCTTTGACACCAGCCAAACGGACCCTACTTCATATTCTTTTCACTTATTCCTCGTTTCAAGTTTCAGATTTGTGTTTGGAAGTATCACGTTTATATGTGTAATAAAGGCTCTAAGGCTCTGCCTATAAAAATGGATAAATCTTTGCAATTTTTTTTATATTGATTTTTAGGACTCCCTTGGAGCTATTTATCTTCACTTCTTATCTCACAGACAACAGGACAAATATTAAGTGGAATGTATTTTACTGGGACAGGCAGACACAGATACAGCAATAAACATGGGCCCAGATTCTCAAAGGACTTACGACAGCGCAGCGCCATGTACGCCGTAGTAAGTCCTAATCTGACCTGTCGTATCTATGCGACTGATTCTTAGAATCAGTTACGCATAGATATCCATTTGATCCGACAGGCGTAAGTCTCTTACGCCGTCGGATCTAAACTGCATTTTTTTTGACCGCTAGGTGGCGCTTCCGTTGAATTCTGCGTCGAGTATGCAAATTAGCTAGATACGCGAATTCCCGAACGTACGCGCGGCCAACGCAGTAAAGTTACGACATTTACGTTAGGCTTTTCCCGGTGTATAGTTGCCCCTGCTATATGGTGGCATAAGTGCGGCGCATCAATGTTAAGTACGGCCGTCGTCCCGCGTCGAAATTTGAAAAAGTTACATCGTTTGCGTAAGTCGTCCGTGAATGGGGCTGGACGTCATTTACGTTCACGTCGAAACCAATGACGTCCTTGCGGCGTACTTTGGATCAATGCACACTGTGAAATTCCACGGACGGCGCATGCGCCGTTCGGGAAAAACGTCAATCACGTCGGGTCACAGTAGATTTACATAAAACACGCCCCCCTGATCCAAATTTGAATTAGGCGGGCTTACGCCGGCCAATTTACGCTACGCCGCCGCAACTTACGGAGCAAGTGCTTTGAGAATACAGCACTTGCCCGTCTAAGTTGCGGAGGCGTAACGTAAATCAGATACGTTACGCCCGCACAAAATTGCGCGGACACCTTTGCAGCCATTGTGCTATATGCTGGGTGCTTGGTGTGCTCTTGTACCTTTAAAGGAGGGGTGGCTTCCCTTCAGTTCACCTGCCCCTGTCTATCCATTAAAATGCATGTGCCTCCACTGTGGGGACGCTCATTGTTTAGTGTTAGGACCACAGATATTACAGGGTGCCTTGGCGCGGCTCTGTGGCTCACGCATGCGTTTGCAAATGCGTGCGGACTGAACCCCTGTTTTTAACACATACTGTAGACAGGTTAATTGGTTTTCTGCAAGCTGGTCGGTAAGTAGGCTTGGTTTTTCCCTGGGCATTCCCCAGGTTTTTGTTGTTATGTACCAGAATCTGGCCCATGGGTTCCAACCACTGCTCACTTTATTCAAAACCTAAAAAAAAAAAAATAATGTCTAACTCCAGCCCAAACTTTTAAGTGGAACTAAAGTTAACATAAAAAGTACCCGCCATTCCTCACTGGCAACAGCATCTTCTCCTTGGTTTCTTCCAGGTACTGACTCTTCAGCCATCTTAAGAGCCAGTTCACACTGGGGCGACTCGTCAGGCGACTCAGCTGCCCGACAAGTCGCGTCCCATTCTATTCAATAGAACCGTTCTAATAGGAGCGACGCAAGTCGCTCCGACTTAGAGAAAGGTTCTTGTACGACTTCGGGGGCGACTTGGGGCGACTTGCATTGACTTCTATACAGAAGTCTTTTTGCAAGTCGCCTCTGAAGTCGTCTTCAGGATGCCTTGCCGAGTCGCCCCCGAAGTCGTGCCACCGCAGTGTGAACCGGCTCTAAGATTATTGTTTCCCCCAAAAATTGCATTTGAAAAACGACTGCGCAAATACTGTGCGACATAAAAAATTGCAATGATCATTATGTTATTCCTAGGGTCTCTGCTGAAAAATACATTGTTTGGGGTTCTAAGAAATGTTCTAACAAAAAAATTATGATTTGAACTTGTAAACAAAAAGTGCCAGAAAAGGCTTGGTCTTTAGATCTGTGACGATAGCTCCCATTTACCTCCCGTGAGATGTTCACTTTTAGAGCCTCAGACTGAAGCAAACAGAGGAATTGAGGGAACTCCCAGAGGCAGGATTATTTTAAAACAGATTTTACGGGGAGTTGACGGGTGTGAAATAAGGCTTGTCAGCTGTTTGTGCATGACATTAGGTTCCTTCAGATGGAATCTGCAGCGCACAACTTTCATCAAAACACAAAGCTGGGCGTCACCTTGAGCTTTGGATTTACATTAAGGCAAAGTTTACTTTTTGCACAATAAATGCCCATCCTATATTTATTGTTTTTGTGGATTCGGATTTAATTATGTGTTTTTTCTGCATTTTTCAAAAATCTTTTTCTCCTAGATTTAATGTTGCTGGCTGCCTTGCATGTACTGTGCATGTAGCTCATTATTTGTTTAGTAATAGTTGAACATCAAACTACGTGGATTGTCACTGGAGGTCATGTACAGTGTGAACCATTGCAGCTTCATGGTAGAAGCAGTCACCTAAAGGGGTCTGTCACTTTGCACAGTTAGGGCAAAGCAACTATTTTGAAGTGTTACACCTTCCAGCCCACTGACCCTTTGTCCCTTGCCACTCTGTTCCTCTGTTGGAACCACAGGCCCTCACCATGTGTAAGCTCTGTATTGGTCAGCCTTAGGCCTCGTAACACACAATAGGATAGCCAGAGGACAACGGTCTGAAGGACCGTTTTCATCTGTCAAAACCGATCGTGTGTAGGCCCCATAGGTTATTTAACCTTCGGTTAAAAAAATAGGAACTTGCTTTAAAATTTAACCGATGGACGCCTAACCGATAGGTCAAAACCGATCGTTAGTACGCACAACCATCAGTTAAAAATCCACGCATGCTCAGACTAAATGAGGGGACGGGAGCGCTCGTTCTTGTAAAACTAGCGTTCGTTTTGGAGATAGCACATTTATCACGCTGTAACAGACTGAAAAACGCGAATCGTCTTTTACTAACACAAAATCAGCTAAAGCAGCCCCAAGGGTGGCGCCATTGGATTTGAACTTCCCCTTTATAGTGCCGTCGTACGTGGTTTACGTGTCCGCATTCTGACACGATCGGTTAATTATTGTGTAGGCGCGATGGACTATCAGTCAGCTTCATCGGTTAACCGATGACAACGGTCCTTCAGACCGTTCTCATCGGATGGACTGATCGCGTGTACGAGGCTTTAGAGCTTACACACCTGCATGCCTCCTCATGTGGCAGTGTTCACCAATTGCCAGGATTGGGCACTGCATGCTAGGAGGAAGGGAAGAAGAGGTCACTTGCTTGCCAATACCCAGAAGCAGTGGGTATTTCGGGGGGCTTTGGCAGAGGAACAGGGCAGCGTGGCAAAGGTACGGTGTATTAGGATAGGCCTTCAAAAGAATCTATCTTTTTGATCTGTGTTACAAAAAAAAATTCATTTGTGTTCAACCTTCTGTATTTTGTTACACAACCCAATAAACACACAAGAAATCATAGGAAAACACAATTACAGTAATTAAAATTCCACCTGGCCCATGTAAAAAATATACAAGAATTCCTTACAAGCTGATAGTGGGCTGAAATATTGTACAAATCCATCAGCGTTATGTTTCATGTAAGGCACATGAATGCAGAAGTGTGCTGTCAATAAGAATATAAACTTTCAAGCGGAAGTAAACCCATGCATAAAACAGTTTAATTTGCGGCCTGTCTTGGATATGTAACATTCCCATTGGTTGTGCTCTCAACCAAACTGTCAAACCATCCAATGGCTGGTGTCATAATTGATCACATGTGCAGCATGATGGCAGTTGTAGATTAAACAGAGACCAATATGGCAGCTTCCTTGGCTGAAAAAGATAGGGGGGTTTACTTACACTTTAAGGAAAATGGAAGAGAGCACCAGTGCGACAAGTCCCAGGAAGGGGACGGAAGGTTAGGAAGGGAAGGGGGAGATAAAAAGAGGCCACTTAGTGACTTGAACAGCCCAAAGAAATACAAGAAAGAAGAAGCGGAAGGGAAGGGGAGTTGTCTGGGGGGAAAGAGGGAAACCTCTATCTGAATGGGTGAAGTGGTAGGGTCTCTTTAAAGCACCAATCTGAAAATAATGCTCTTACCTTCTCTAAGCAATTGTGATATACGAAATGTTTTTACAGGACATTTTATTCAAATATTCTGGAAAAGCAACCCTTTCTGAATAAAACAAACATATAACAGAGAAGCTACGGCTCATGGGTATGTTAGGTGACCACTCATACTCATCAAGTCACCAAGCCTTAAGCTCATCACATGCCCCTGTTGAAATCATTAGTAAGACCCCATCTGGAATATGCAGTTCAGTTTTGGCCACCAGTTCTCAAGAAGGATATCGGGGAATTGGAGAAAGTGCAGAGAAGGGCAACCAAACTGATAAGAGGCATGGAGGAGCTCAGCTATGAGGAAAGATTAGAGGAACTGAATTTATTCACTCTTGAGAAGAGGAGATTAAGGGGGGATATGATCAACATGTACAAATACATAAGTGGTCCATATAGTGAACTTGGTGTTGAGTTATTCACTTTAAGGTCATCACAGAGGACAGGGGGGCACTCTTTAAGGCCCCATACACACGACCGGATCTATCCACTGGGATTTATCCACGGATCAGTTCCAGCGGATAGATCCGGTCGTGTGTAGGCCTGTGCGGACATTTTCCAGCGGATAAAAATCCAGCCGACGGATTCCCAGCTGATAAAAATTTGGTAGCATGCTACAAAATCAATCCGCTGGAATCCTGTCCTTTGGACTTATCCGGTCGTCTGTATAGACTCACCGGATAAGTCCGTCCGCTCCCCATCCCTCGCATGCGTCGGAATGATTTGACGCATGCGTGGAAGTATTTACCTTCCAGCGTCGCGCATGTCGCCGCCGCGGCGAAGGCGCGACACGTGACCATGGATGTTTTCCGCACAGATTTTGATCTGATGGTGTGTACAAGCCATTGGATCAAAATCCGGAGGAGGAATGTCCGCTGGAAACGGTCCAGCGGACCGTTTCCAGCGGATAACCCCTCGTCTGTACGAGGCCTTAGTCTAGAGGAAAAGAGATTTCATCTCCAAATACGGAAAGGTTTCTTTACGGCAAGAGCTGTGAAAATGTGGAATAGACTCCCTCCAGAGGTGGTTCTGGCCAGCTCAGTAGATTGCTTTAAAAAATGCCTGGATTATTTCCTAAATGTACATAATATAACTGAGTACTGATATTTATACGTAAAGTTGATCGAAGGGAAAATCCAATTGCCTCTCGGGGGATCAGGAAGGAATTTTTTCCCCTGCTGTAGCAAATTGGAGAATACTCTGCTGGGGTTTTTCGCCTTCCTCTGGATCAACTGTGGGTGAAGGATTGTGTATATGGGATTTTATTTATTAAAAAAAAAAAAATTCAACCTAACTATGTAAATCTCCCAAGATACAATAGGGAATTTTCTATCCTATGCTCTTTGTAAATTTTGCGTTCCTACTTCATGATATAAAGCAGCACAGGCTTAAATATTTCAGAATGTGAGGTCCCGTTTTGCAAATAGGTTCCTCTCTCATTGCAAAAAGGTAATATTGATAAATTGCTAGACTGGAGACAAAAACACCCAAAGGTTCTTTTGTCTCCAGCCTTATGCCACGTACACACGACCGTTATTCATGTCATGGAAAAAACTACATTTTTATCAACGTGATTCCTCTCAAACCTGCCTTGCATACACACACGTTTGTGCAAAAAAAATGCTTGAGCAAAGCGCGGTGACGTACAACACGTACGACAGCACCAGGGCTGGACTGGGACAAAAATTTGGCCCTGGACTTCATCCAGACCGGCCCACTTTGACAGGTCTCTCCCATGGCAGCTGGACAACTCCCGCACCCCCCCCCCCCCCCAGCCACCCAAGCCCCCTCTCCCCCTTCACTAGCCACTAGCCGTTCTACTTTATTAGAGTAGAACGGCTGGTACTGGTACTCTTATAGGCAGTACCACTGGGAAAGCTAGACATTATTTCAACCGGGGCAAAGAATCAGTTCGGTGCCCCCCCTCCCCGTTATGGGACAAGTTTAGGCAGAAGTGAGAAACTCCCAGGCCATAGCTGTTGAGTCAGCTGTCTGTCCCCTCCCCCATGCTCCTCTGTCGTCCCCCCTGCTCCTCTGGTCCTCCCCCTGCTTCTTTGTTCCCCCCAGGTGAGCGCTGCGGGAAGGGAGAGACAGAGGAGCGGAGGGGGGCTGCGGTCCGCTGTCACTTAAGCCGGCCCACTGAGCCATCGGCCCACCGGGAAACTCCCTGTAGTCCCAATGGCCAGTCCATCCCTGGACAGCACTATAAAGAGGAAGTTCCATTCGAATGGCGCCACCCTTTGGGCTGCTTATGCTAATTTCCCCATCCTATAACTTGCTTCTGTACGCTTTTTTCCCCCTTGTTAAAACGTACACACAACCGTTTTTCACGATGTGAAAAACGACGAGAAAAAGTAGAGCTGGTTCTAAATTTTTAATGGTCATTTTTCTCGTTGAGAAAAATGCTCAGGAGCCTACACACGACCGTTTTTCACGACCAATTTAAAAAATTGCACTTTTCTCTTTATGAAAAACGGTTGTGTGTACGCGGCATAAGAATTTACTAAGATATACGAAAATACGGTGTCTGCTCGAATGGTGTCTCTCTATTGCCCATCCCTGCGTCCTTTACCATGATGATTAATTTGGTGAGGTCATCCCTGGGTGTGAATATGGAGCTTTTACTACTTCCTTTAGATGAATCAGCTTTCTTAGGACACTTAGCACAATCATGGTATCATTTGATTGGTACATCAAGCTTTTTGCTGGAAATGCCATGGAGCCCGTCTGCTAAACAAACAGTCCATTCACAATGTGTTACTATGGGATTTTGAGTTTAGAATGCCATGGGGCAGGAATGATGAGAAGAAATGTGGGACGTGGGCACCAATCCAACAGACATCATATACACTGTGGGCTACTCTGCTGGAATTAATGAATTGCGCAATGAATAGCATGCTTCTGTAGGAGTACAACATTCCACCTAGAAATGCTTCATTAGTGGACATTATTCAGTTTTGGTATCTATACTGACAGGCCAAACAAGAAACACTCCCTCCTTTACACTAGACAGATGATATAAGTTGTGTCTTGAAGTTGTTAAACGTAATTTTCTTGTAGAATACATGCAATAGCTTTTCCTGGCCCATGCTAGGATATTAGGATATTATTCACTCTGGAGAAGAGGAAAATAAGGGGGATATGAGAGGTCCATATAGTGAACTTGGTGTTGAGTTATTCACTTTATGGTCAACATTGAGGACAAGGGGGCACTTTACGTCTAGAGGAAAAGAGATTTCATCTCCAAATACGGAAAGGTTTATTCACAGTAAGGTCGCGTACACATGGTCGGTCCAAACCGATGAGAACGGCCTGAAGTCCAGTTTCATCGGTCCAAACTGACCGTGTGTACGACCCATCGGTCTGTTGTCCTTCGGACAAAAACTTGCTTTAAAATCGAACCTATGGACCGCTGACCGATAGGTCCAAACCGATGATTAGTACACAAAAGCATCGGTTCAAAACCCGCGCATGCTCAGAATCATTGAAATTCGTTTTTTTCAGCACGTCGTGTGTTTTACGTCACCGCGTTCTGACCCGATCAGATTTTGAACTGATGGTGTGTACGCACATCAGACCGTCAGGCCACTACAGCGGTGAACCGATGAAAACGGTCCGTCCGACCATTCTCATCGGTTTGGACCGACCGTGTGTACGCGGCCTAAGAGTTGTGAAAATGTGGAACAGACTCCCTCCGGGACACTTTTGTCTTGCTCCCGGGACACTTTTGTCTTGCTCCCGGGACACTTTTGTCTTGCTCCCGGGACACTTTGGTTTTGCTCCCGGGACACTTTGGTTTTGCTCCCGGGACACTTTGGTTTTGCTCCCGGGACACTTTGGTTTTGCTCCCGGGACACTTTGGTTTTGCTCCCGGGACACTTTGGTTTTGCTCCCGGGACACTTTTGTTTTGCTCCCTGGACACTTTTGTTTTGCTTTCTGGACACTTTTGTCTTGCTCCCTGGACATCCCCTCAACCCTGCATGACGCACATGGCGCACTCCCACAACACTGCATGCCGCACACAGCGCACCCCCTCAACCCTGCACGCCGCACACAGCGCACCCCCTCAACCCTGCACGCCGCACACAGCGCACCCCCTCAACACTGCACGCCCCACACAGCACACCCCCACACACAGTGCACCCCCTCAACCCCGCACACAGCGCACCCCCTCAACCCTGCACGCCACACACAGTGCACCCCCTCAACCCTGCACGCCGCACATGGTGCACCCCCTCAACCCTGCACGCCACACACAGTGCATCCCCTCAACCCTGCACGCCACACACAGTGCACCCCCTCAACCCTGCACGCCGCACATGGTGCACCCCCTCAACCCTGCATGCCACACACAGCACACCCCCACACACAGTGCACTCCCTCAACCCTGCACGCCACACACAGTGCACCCCCTCAATCCTTCACACAACACACCCCCCGCACACAGCACATCCCCTCAACCCTGCATGTCGCACACAGTGCACCCCCTCAACCCTGCATGCCGCACACAGTGCATCCCCCTCAACTCTGCATGCCGCACACAGCGCACCCCCTCAACCCTGCATGCCGCACACACTCAGAAGCGAGTACTAAAAGTCAGCGGATTAGGGGGCGCAAATTTTTTGCCTTGCCCCAGGGTGCTGATAACCCACTCTACGCCACTGTGTGGGAGCACCCGTCGAAGAGGAGCGGCGTGGATACCCAGCGGGGGACCCTCGAAAAAGAGGATCAGGGCTGCTCTGTGCAAAACCATTGCACAGAGCAGGTAAGTACTGTATAGACATGTGTGTTATTTTTATAAGAAAAAAATGAGACTTTAGTAACATTTTAAGTGCATGAGGACAGGCTAAGGGTTAATTTCACAAAAGTGATTTTGATCAAGACAGTCTTTTGTCCAGGTTATCTATCGCGTTGCTAGGAACAGTCTTGTTTTGGAATCCCCCTCCACTCATTTTACTATGGAATAAAAGGAATGCACAATCACACATTTCTCTCTTTTATCCTGGTACCTTCTCCCCTCCCCCTGTACAGAGGGCCTCTGAACAATGCCTGCGTGCGTGCCTGGGATTTAAATGAGAATTTTCTGGGCAAGAGTAGCATAATGTAACATGAAACTGTATTGTGTGTCCTACCAGTGTGTCCATAGCACCACATACATTACACGCCTAATTCTAAAATGTGTCCATCTCATTAGCATTACATATGAGTTTTTTTTTTAAGAAAATATGATTAACTCTTTAAAGGCATCCTGTGCTGCACATTTGTTGTGGCTACTTTAAAATGTATGCAAGTCCAAGAATAAAATATACCATAATATATGGCAGCTTAACAGTCCATAAATATCATATGATGTCCGTATTAGGTTTATTTTTAAAACAAATTGGGGGGGGGGGGGGGGGGCTAAAGTACAATTTTCTGCAGGTACATAATAAATGCCTGTTGACTAGAGATGAGATAAAGTTCAAGCTGAATCCATGGGAAACTGTCAGGCCCCGTACACACGACAGAGGAACTCGACGTGCTTGGCACGTCGAGTTCCTCGTCGAGTTTTGGGATGAAGCCGCCGAGGAGCTCGGCGGGCCGGCTTCTCCCATAGAAGAACGCGGACAACGAGAAAATAGAGAACATGTTCTCTATTTTCTCGTCGAGTTCCTCGGCGGCTCCATCGAGCCAAAACTGTACAGACGACAGAGATTCTCGGCAGAATCCGGGTTTTGACCGAGTTTCTCGGCGAATTCTGCCGAGAATCTCTGTCGTGTGTACGAGGCCTCAGACAATAGCAGGTGCAATCGGCTGCTGCCGGGGTAAAATGCCTGTAAAGCCTCGTACACACAATAGGTTAAGCAGAGGACAACTGTCTGAAGGACCGTTGTCATAGGTTAACCACTTACCCCCCGGACCATATTGCTGCCCAAAGACCAGAGTACTTTTTGCGATTCGGGACTGCGTCGCTTTAACAGACAATTGCGCGGTCGTGCGACGTGGCTCCCAAACAAAATTGGCGTCCTTTTTTTCCCACAAATAGAGCTTTCTTTTGGTGGTATTTGATCACCTCTGCGGTTTTTAGTTTTTGCGCTATAAACAAAAATAGAGCGACAATTTTGAAAAAAAATAATATTTTTTACATTTTGCTATAATAAATATCCCCCCAAAAATATATATAAAAACTTTTTTTTCCTCAGTTTAGGCCGATACGTTTTCTTCTACATATTTTTCGTAAAAAAAAATCGCAATAAGCGTTTATTGATTGGTTTGCGCAAAAGTTATAGCGTTTACAAAATAGGGGGTATTTTTATGTCATTTTTATTATATTTTTTTTACTAGTAATGGCGGCGATCAGCGATTTTTTTTTTCGGTACTGCGACATTATGGCGGACACTTCGGACACTTTTGACACATTTTTGGGACCATTGGCATTTTTATAGCGATCAGTGCTATAAAAATGCATTGGATTACTATAAAAATGCCACTGGCAGTGAAGGGGTTAACACTAGGGGGCGGGGAAGGGATTAAGTATGCCTGGGTGTGTTCTTACTGTGGGGGGGGGGTGGCCTCACTAGGGGAAACACTGATCCTCGGTTCATACACTGGGAGAGAGGACGTCATACTACGTGCTCTCGCCCAGCCGAGCCAACTTGCCGACGTATAACGGCGGTGGCCGGTCGGCAAGTGGTTAACCGATGAAGCTGACTGATGGTCCGTCACGCCCTACACACCATAGGTTAAATAACCGATCGTGTCAGAACGCGGTGACGTAAAACACACGACGTGCTGAAAAAAACGAAGTTCAATGCTTCCAAGCATGCGTCGACTTGATTCTGAGCATGCGTGGATTTTTAACCGATGGTCGTGCCTACTAACGATCGGTTTTGACCTATCGGTTAGGAATCCATAGGTTAATTTTAAAGCAAGTTGGCTTTTTTTTTAACCTATGGTGAAATAACCTATGGGGCCCACACACGATCGGTTTTGACCAATGAAAACGGTCCTTCAGACCATTGTCCTCTGGTTAACCTATCGTGTGTACGAGGCCTAACACAGCTGTACGTGGATGCATGTGCATGATGCTGGTGACATCATTCACCTAATATGGACACATATAGACAGTCATTAATCAAATATGGTATTATGGCCAAAATGGGTCAATGATTTAACCAGCACTCCCGCTCCATGTAGGGTGGATAATTTTGATTGGACCGGCCACCTGTTATCATGTGACAGCTTTCATGGGTTTGTCCCATACCTGAGCTCAATTTCACTTCTGTTCATCCTTCCAGAAATCAAGTATGCTTGTAACTTCCTGTGTACTGAACTGAAATCTCAAACAATGTTATTAACTTTCCCAGTTCTTTTCTGTTAACAACGGTTCCTCTATGTTAAAGAGATTGAAAGGGGTTGGTATGAACAGAGAAATGAGGGGTGCAGAATTGACAAAATCTCAGTGCAAAGGATAGTTTCATAATTTAGGCTATGGCAACATAAGTTTCCAACCAACCATAAACATCTATGTCGAAAAATTTATGTTTGAAAAAATTTAACAAAATTCATTCATGTACGGACCCTCAGTGGAGTCGGTTCACACTGCAGCGGCACAACTTCGGGGGCGACTCTGCAAGTCGTCCTGAGGACGACTTTAGAGGCGATTTGCAAAACGACTTCTGTATAGAAGTCAATGCAGGTCGCCCCGAGCCGCCCCCGAAGTCTTACAGGAACCTTTTTTTAAGTCGGAGCGACTTGCGTCGCTCCTATTAGAACGGTTCCATTGCATTCAATGGGACGCGACTCGTCAGGCGGCTGAGCCGCCTGACTTGTCGCCCCAGTGTGAACCGGTTCAGAAGAATAAAACAAGGTTGATCCTGGGTCATTACTCTTGGGGCCACCTTATGATGCACCTGTGCAAGTACTATATCTAGCCTATCTGATCTGGGGGTGCAGTATAACAAGTCAGCGCTGTGACAGATGTAGGGAACCGGTATTCCCCGTTTGCTCAGTGTGGTTTCGTTACCACTAATCACAACCCAGAAATAACGTATGAGAGACAGAAGTGGTGCAGGAGTGAACACTAGAATGTATTGGGCTTTTATTAGATTAGGATGGTTAAACAGAACCTGTGCCTCCTTATATCGAGTGTCCCTGTCAGGGGTGCTCATCAAAGTCCCTCTTTACATCAGGTGCCCTTTTTAAAGTGCCCCCATCAGAGTGCCTCCTTGCATCAGGTGTCCCCATCAGAGTGCCTCCTTAAATCAACTGCCTCATCAGAGCCACCTTTACAGTAACTGCCCCCATCAGAGTGCTCCTTACGTCAATTGTCCCCATCAGAGTGCTCCTTACGTCAATTGTCCCCATCAGAGTGCTCCTTACGTCAATTGTCCCCATCAGAGTGCTCCTTATGTCAATTGTCCCCATCAGAGTGCTCCTTATGTCAATTGTCCCCATCAGAGTGCTCCTTACGTCAATTGTCCCCATCAGAGTCCCCCCTACATCAACTGTCCCCATAAGAGTGCCTCCTGGATCAGTGGATGCCCTCAGAGATTTGGGTGGGGCACAACTAAAATCTGGGGGGCCGGGGGACAGCCCATACCAAAACCTCCCTAGATCTGGGCCTGCTGGGCAAGAGAATCTGTTTACACCAATGGCACAGATATTTCTTCAAGCCAGGACTTGGGCTTTAAAGGGGTTGTAAAGGTAAATGTTTTTTTTCACCAAATGCATCCTATGCATTAAGGTGAAAAAACATCCGACGGTACCGCCCCCCCCCCCAACCCCCGTTTTACTTACCTCACCCCTCAAAAGTCCCGCGCGCGTCCCCGTGATCCTCTTCGGTTCCCAGCCTGGCCGTTGATTGGCTAGGCTGGACTGATTGATAGCAGTGCAGCCATTGGCTGGCGCTGCTGTCAATCACAGCGGATGACGTGGCACACAGGGGGTGGGGCCGAGTGATACAGTCGGTGGCTAAGCCCGCCGCTGTATCACGGGAGCGCACCCGCAAAAGCTTTCCACCATGCGAGCTCACTCGCATGAAGGTGGAAAGCTCTGGCGAGGAGGAGCCGAGACAGCCGCCGAGGGACCCCAGAAGACAGGGTTCTGGGACACTCTGTGCAAAACGAGCTGCACAGTGGAGGTAAGTATAACATGTTTGTTAAAAAAAAAATTAAATTTAAATTTAACTTTAGTGTTCCTCTCAGTATATGGTTGTTGGTATATTAAAGGAGATTTAAACAGTGGCATCACTAGGATTGGTGTCACCTAGTGTGGTAAAACATGGTGTCACCCCCCCACTGTTAAAACGTGGCGTCACCCCAACTGCCCATTCCTACTTGATGGTGTCACCTCTGTGGCGGGTGTCACCCAGGTGCAGCCCACACCCAATGCCCCCCCATCCCCGGTCACCCCCATAGTGACGCCATTGAGCTTAAAGCAAACGTTCACCTCCTGGGCGTCCGCTGAAATTTTTTCAGGGGGGGGTGGGGGCGATACACAGTGGCATTTAACCCTTTCTTCAAACGCTAGCAGGGGTTATAAGCAACCTGCTAGCGGCCAAATAGCGCAGCTAAAACAATGGTAACGCGGCGCTTTACCGATAACGCAGCCAGCTGGCAGTGTGAAATAGCTCTTGAGATAATTCAGCTTCACTCCATGCCCATATAAATATAGCCTAGAGAATGTACAGACCCCCCTTCAGCACAGATGGACCCCCCTTCAGCACAGACCCCCCCCCTTCAGCACAGACCCTCCATTCTGCACAAACCCCTCCATTCAGCACAGATGGACCCCCCTTCAGCACAGCCCCCCCATTCAGCACAGACCCCCCCTTAAGCACAGACGGACCCCCCTCCCCCATCCCATTCAGTACCTCAGATCAGCATGGCATGGGCACAGCAGGTTCCCTCCCCCTGTGTACACATAAACACTGGAGGGGGAGGCGGCTTCACTCTGCTCGCTGTGCCTGTGTGACATCCGGCCCGGGACTGCTCAGACAGCCCACAGCCACGAGACTCTTCAACACCTTCTCGATTTTCCAGGGGGGGTCAATTGCCCCCCTTTGCCCTATGGAGTGGACGCCCATGGTTCACCTACATCTTTGACTTGCCATCCCACTCCCCCCCCCACACACACATGCACAAAAAATATACACATCCCACTCCCCCCCCCCCACACACACACATATGTAAAATATACACAGTGTGGCCCTTATATAGAGCCGGAGTCTCCAAACTTTTCAGTATATTAGAAAGGTTGTGGTGGATAGGAAATACTGGGAATGGGAAATGAATGAGAAGGCACACAAGGAACAAGTGTACTGAGAGACAGAAAAACCTGAGGAGCGGAAGGACTAACTCCAGGCCATCAGCAGACAATTAGGACCATTACTCATTACTTAGGTCAGCTTTCCCCAGGCTGCTCCCTCCACCGCCAACATTAAGATTGCTGTACAATTAGAAACAGCCCTTTATTTTGGCTGGTACATGGTGCAGGGTCATGATGCAATATGAGGCACTCCGTCTCATGACTGAAATTACCCTGATTGAGTTAAAGATAAATGTTGGAATGATAGGGGAAAGCAAATGCCTGTTCAGCTGACAGCATTAAATCAATTTTCCTTAAAGCGGTAAAATCCAAAAGCAAATATTTATTATAGTGCAGCTTATTAGATATGATGGCTGCATTAGTTTTCTTTTTTTTCAATAGAGAAAACTGTCAATGGTAAATGGTTTGTCTCAAACCTGTAACAGAACAGAGTTGTTCATAACCATCAGCTTTTATTTGTAGCGCCTGGTTATTTCTAAATACCGGTGCTTTGTTAAATTTAGAGGGGTCAGAGAGTAAATTAGCTCTGACCCAGCTGATTTGTTCAAAATTGGGTCTCTGTCTCAGCTTGGCTGTGCTGTGGGGGCTCATTCTGTTGTTCCTGGGGTGCTGTTCCCAAGTGCTGTCAAAAGTATTGGGACACCTGCCTTTACGCGCGCATGACCTTTAATGGCACCCCAGTCTTAGTCCGTTGGGTTCAATATTGAGTTGGCTCACCCTTTGCAGCTATAACAGCTTCACATCTTCTTGAAATTCCTGGCTGGTAATCTCTACACTAAAGCCCCATACACACTATTAGATTTTCTGCAGATTTTTGTCTTCAGATTTACCAAAACCATGCAGTGCAAAGGCCTGCCTGATTGCATACAAATTGTTAAGGTTTGATCTCATATGATATGGTTTTGGAAATTCTGAAGACAGAAAGCTGCAGAAAATAGTGGCCCAGATTCAGGTACGACTTGCCCATTTTTTATGGAGGCGCAGCGCACCGTTTTGCCGCTGCGCCTCCGTAAATTTCCTGCGCTACGCTTGATTCACGGAGCAGTAGCTCCGTAAATTGCGTGTGTGCTCCGGAAAACTGCCCGGCGTAAGGGTGCATAATTTAAATGATCCCGTAGGGGGCGTGGATCATTTAAATTAGGCGCGTTCCCGCACCGAGCGTAGTGCGCATGCTCTGTCGGGAAACTTTCCCGACGTGCATTGCGGTAAATGACGTCGCAAGCTTCAAAAGTGAACGTGAATGGAGTCCAGCGCCATTCACGATTCACTTACGCAAACGACGTCATTTTTCAAAAACGTGACGCGGGAACGACGGGTATACGTAGCATTGGCTGCCCCTGCTAATAGCAGGGGCAGCCTTACGCAAAAACCGACGTACGCAAACAACGTAAACTGCGTACGCAGGGCTCACGTAGGGTTGTGAATCGGCGTTAGTATGCAATTTGCATACTATACGCTGACCACTACGGGAACGCCCCCTAGCGGCCATCGTAAGAATGCAGCCTACGATATGACTGGCATAAGAGCCTTATGCTAGTCATATCTTAGGCTGCAGTCGGCGTAACGAGGTTCCTGAATCAGGAGCATTCGAAACGCCGGCGCAAGTAAGCAATTGCGCTGCGTAACTATGGTTACGCAGACGCAATTGCTTTTTGAATCTGGGCCAGTGTGTATGGGGGTCTAGGCTCAATGTGTAGAAGAAAGTCTAAAAAGAGTTTGCAGCACATTAAAGTTTTATTTTTCACTGATTACAGAACATGTTGGCAACCGTTTTGGGCACTATGCCTTTCATAAGCTAATTTTTTTAAATGAGCTGTTTTTCCTGCCAAACTTTGTGTGATTTCATGCAGGCAGCGCAAGAAGTACAAAACGGCGCCAGAGCCAGGTTGCAGACCTTATTTTTCTCTGCTGTAGCTAACCAATAGCATGTTATCACCTCGATGCCTGAGAATGGACAGTGAAGGAAAAACAAGCCCAGTGGCATAGGTGTGCGCAGTCTATTGTATTAGGGTGTGCACCCCAAATCTCAAACACACTCATGTTCTTCATTCAGAAAGGGAAGGGGCCAGTAAGTTACATACTTACTTACCGGCCCCTTCCCCCCTCATTCTAAATAATCCCCACAGCAACAGCCGGCAGGAGAGGAGGGAATCCAAAAGTGTGGTAGGGAGAAGGGGATGAGCTAGGGCAGTAGGGGGTCATTTGTGCTGCACAGGGTGATTAGGGTGTGCCTGGGCACACCCTGTGCGCACACCTATGCCCAGTGGTAAGGTTGAAAAATATAGATTCCTGAACAAGAAAAATTACTGTATTTGCTGGCGTATAAGACTAACTTTTACACTTAAAAAAAAAATGGCCAAAAAGCAGGGGTTGTCTTATACGCCGGGTCAGCTGCTCGGATGCCTGCTGGCTGGATGTGCGGTAATACTGAATCTAGCTTCGGCTACATACAGTATATACCGCTTAGCCAATCCCGGTGAGCAATGTATTCAAATAAGTACAGAGCCTGCTCGGATTGGCTTTGAGAGTCAGAGAGGCGTGGGCTAATGATGTTACAGCCTCTGCCAATCCAAGCAGGCTTTGTATTCATTAATAGAATACATCGCTCGCTGTGATTGGCTCCAGCTCTAGCAAGAAGGAAGAAGAATATGGCTCGAGCTCCGGCAAGAAGGAAGAAGAATATGGCTCAAGCTCCAGCAAGAAGGAAGAAGAATATGGCTCGAGCTCCAGCAAGAAGGAAGAAGAATATGGCTCGAGCTCCGGCAAGAATGAAGAAGAATATGGCTCCAGAAGGAAGAAATATGAAGCATCGGAAGCCTCGGAAGGGGGGTTGTCTTATATGGTGAGTACAGGCAAAAAATCTTAAAAAACAAAACAAAAAAAAAAAACTGTAAAATTAGGGGGTTGTCTTATACACCCGGTCGACCTTATATACACCGGCAAATACGGTACTATGACTTTTTAGGTACCACACCACCTCTAGCTGAGACGGGTGTCAGTTCAGGCACCTGGCGGATCCCGACTTTATTGTGCCTGGACTGATTCCTGCGATGTCAGCAGAGAGCGGACTTCAGCCCGCTTTCTGCTGAGAATGGGTCACAGGAGTGCAAAACTAAGTTGAAGTTACGTGACTGTAACAAACACGTGCGGGAACGCAGGGCACCAGAAGTGATATTGGACGAGTTTGCGACTCGTTTTTGATATGCCTGTCTGATACTTCACATTGTGAGTACCTATTTTTATTATTACTGCCGATTTAAAAAAAAAATTTAAGTACTACACTATCGAGCATCCCTCTTTACATCCCCCCCATGCCCCAATGTGAGGCTATATGATACAGACACACCAAGGACACTTAAAGGGGACTTTGATGCCAAAGTAAAGATACATACCAGCGGAGCCTGAGGCATCAGGAGCAGGGGAGGGCTGGGCCAGGGGGCAGGGTGGCAATTGTCTCCCAGGCCGCCCTAACTTATGTTCAAAATGCCCGCTACCATTTTATTTTTTATTCTGGTCTTAGAAGTCGGGCCGACCACTAGCTGTTGCATTCCAGGAATTGTAGTTCACACTCAAGCTCCCGGTGGGTGGAAAACAGAGCAGCGCAGAGGAAACGACAACTCCCTGGGATTCTTGGAAGCAGGCAGAGGCAGGGCATGGCAGGTAGTTGGGACGCAGGGCTGGGCGCTGGCTGCAACTTGACCCCAGGAGCATTACCCCCCCAGGAGGCCGTGGCGTGCAAGGACCTGCTATGCTGAGATCACCGAGGTGAAAGACCCTGACACCCCTAGCTGACCCCCATCTTCCCCCCCCCCCCCCATACACCCCATGTAACCTGCCCCAGTGATCAGGCTGCATTGATGGGCACTGGAGTTGGCTGCACTGATGGGCACTGGTGAGGCTGCATTGAAAAACTAGATGGGCCATGGATGGTGAGCTGATTCTGCGGTTCAATGGGCCACTTGACTGGACTTGCCCCCCCAGGCCTAAGGCTGCCAGCCCTCCCCTGGTCAGGAGCCACCAGGAGATTGAAAGACACACTAATACGCTGTTACCTTACAGCGGTAAGGTAAGGGGACACCTATACCCTAAGTTGCACAGAGAACCAGAGCTGTCTCTGGACGATACACAATGTATAAATAAATTCATTTGTTAGCTGTAAAAATCAGATGACTCGGGCATCTACAGTCATAGGATTTCAATTCAGATTTAACCATCTGCTTTCAGGTGAATAATCTTCTACATACATTGCAACAGCGTTTTATAAATGATGTTTGCTTTAGGTCATCATGTTAGATGCTCACGAAAAACATTCACATGTGGCTTCTAATGACCCCCACCTAGAGCCGCGGGCTGAAACCTCTGCAAGAACAACAACATGTGATGCTTAGCGCAATGACTTCACAAAGATCAGAGCTTGGTCCCCTTTCAGCTCGGAGGTTGCACTTCCGGAAGCCAATTACATACTCCACTGGGCTTAAAAGACCTGCATCCCCCCACACTTAAATTATTTAAAAACCTAATCCAAATCTCATTTAAAAGCAAGCAAAATGAACCTGGGTGGGTTTTCAATTGATGGCAATCTTCTTGCTCATCTTTATAAATTTTATCCTAAAACCCCGATGCGTAAAAAAATTGAAAAACCTAAAACAAAAAAAAAATCTGGTTGGGTTTTCAGTCAAATCTGCTTTCTCATTGTTTACCGTTTTATTCCAAATCAGTACACAATTTATCAACATCTGACCAACCTCATTCTAATGTTGGCCATACACAGAACGATATTATATGCGGTCAAATTTTCAATGTAGTTACTGTCTGATTAGGACAGTGGTTCTCAACTACTGTCCTCAGGACCCCACACAGGTTTGCAAGATACCGTTTTTATCAGCGTATACCGCTTAAAGCCTGCGTATAGTCGGGCAGGCTCGGCTCCTCTCGCGTAAAGCCTGCCCGACTATACCCGAGTGTACTGCGCTCGGTAGATGCCGGCGCAGTGGTTCAAACACAGAGCGGGAAGCGGGTATCGGCGTATATCGCGCACCCACGATTTTGCCCTGATTTTCAAGGCAAAAAAGTGCGCAGTATACGCCGATAAATACGGTATCTTGCAAACCTGTGTGGGGTCCTGAGGACAGGAGTTGAGAACCACTGTCCTAATCAGACAGTAACTACATTGAAAATTTATACTGCGCTCGGTATATGCCGGCGCAGTGGTTCAAACACAGCGCGGGAAGCGGGGATCGAGCGGGGAGGACACCACGATGGCCGCAGAAGGACGCCGGACCGGACGAGGCCACCGATGGACGCCGGGCAGGACGCGATGGATGACGGGCAAGGCACCGACGAGGGGCATCCAAACTGTAAACTTTTTTTTTTTTCAGGAATTTTCCTTCAAGTTCGGGGGTGCGCGCTATCGCCGGGGCACGTTATAGCAAGATAAATACGGTAACTGAAATACATCACAGGTGTTTGCAGCTCAGCGATTGCAGTATTCTAGTCTGCCTCTCCCCAAGGTAGTTTAACCACTTGCCGACCGGCTAACGCTGATACACGTCGGCAGAATGGCACGGCTGCACAAAGCAATGCACCTGAATGTGCCTCCGTGCTCCGTGACCATGCCCCCGGGGACCCGCGATCGTGTCACGGAGTGGCAGAACGGGGAGATGCCTATGTAAACAAGGCATTTTCCTGTTCTGCCTAGTGACAGGACAGTGATCTACTGCTCCCTGTCATCGGGAGCAATGATCACTGTCGTGTCACTTGTAGCCCAGCCCCCACACAGTTAGAATTACTCTCTAGGACACACTTAACCCCCCTTCATCGCCCTCTTTAGCCCCTTCCCTGCCAGTGTCATTTACACAGTAATCAGTGCATTTTTATAGCACTGATCGCTGTATAAATGACAATGGTCCCAAAATGGTGTCAAACGTGTCCGCCATAATGTCACAGTCACAGTCACAATAAAAATCTTATGATCGCTGCTACTACTAAAAAAAATAAAATTATAATAAAAATGCCATAAATCTATCCCCTATTTTGTAGATGCTATAACTTTTGCGCAAATGGCCTTCAGGAGAAAGATTAAAACCCATCTCTTCTGAGGTCAAGGGGTTCCTTACCCATGAAATGGATACAGCGCCCAGAGGCGATTCAGTTTGCATGTGTTGCGCTTTACAAGTTTCTCACTCACACTCACTCGCAAACCAATCAATATACGCTTATTGCGTTTTTTTTCGTTTTTTTAATAAAAAGTATGTAGAAGAATACATATCGGCGTAAACTGAGAAAGAAATTAGTTTTTCTATATATTTTTTAGGTATATTTAATATTGCAAAAAGTAAAAAATATTGCTTTTTCTTCAAGATTGTCGCTCTTTTTTTGTTTATAGCGCAAAAAATTAAAACCACAGAGGTGATCAAATACCTCCACAAGAAAGCTCTATTTGTGGGGGAAAAAAGGATGTCAATTTTGTTTGGGTTAAACGTTGCACAACCATGTAATTGTCAGTTAAAGCGACGCAGTGCCGAATCGCAAAAAGTGCTCTGGTCAAAAAGGCGGTAAATTCTTCCGGGGCTGAAGTGGTTAAAACCCGGCGTGTTAGTGGGTCCTGAGGACAGGAGTTGAGAACCAGTGGATTAGGAGATTGTGAAGATCGTTCCATGAGCCATATATACGTAAAATGTTATGCTCATCTACTTTCTTATGATATTATTTTTCTGCTGTGACCGGTCAGAATAGTTTTGTTTAAATTGATCGACACGAATCGATCGATGACACAGTATGTGTCTTTTTGATAATTTATACATCTAATTACATTATCCAATTCTGTGAAGAATCATTTGAACGGATACCTGTATGGCCACCATAAGTCTAGCCCTGCTTAGCCAATCTGGTCAACTCATCGTTAACCAAACAGCCTCCCTTCAGCAATTCTGATTAAAAAATAAACAGTAAAGCCGGCCATACATGGGGTTGAATTCAGAAATCGTAACTAAGAATTTTCCTTTCGAATTTCCTTTCGAATTTCGCCCCAACCGCCGATTTTCGTATGGCCATCAAATTTGAGTGATCGGGCATGTTGGAAATTTTTTGAAAAACAAACTTTGATTTATTGATGGGAAAATTGTGCGAGAAATATACTGTATTTATCGGCGTATACCGCACACTTTTTTCCCCTTAAAATAATGGGGAAAACCGTGGGTGCGCGATATACGCCGATACCCGCTTCCCGCGCTCAGTTTGAATGCCTGCGCCAACATATACCGAGTGCAGTACACTCGGCTACATTCGGCCAGGCTCGGCTTCGCTCGTGCTCACGCATAAACGTCACAGAGCGTGAGCACGAGCGAAGCCAAGCCTGGCCGAATGTAGCCGAGTGTACTGCACTCGGTATATGTCGGCGCAGGCATTCAAACTGAGCGCGGGAAGCGGCGATTCGACAGGGAGACAGCGCGGGAGAAGCCGGGAGGACACCACTGAAGCCGCCGATGGACGCCGCGCAAGACACCAAAACTGTTAGTACTAAAAAAAATGTTTACAGGAATTGCGGGTCCACATTCGGGGTGCGCGCTATACGCCGGAGCGCGCAATACCCCGATAAATACGGTAATCGAAAAAGAAATGCACTTGTGCTGTGACCTGGAAAGGAGAAAAAAAAAAGATTCCCAGCCACCAATTTTCTTTTCTGTAGCAACACGAGATGAAATTGAAGACTTGGTTGGTTGAATTCCAAAATCAATGGTGGCACCATCGGATCACAACATTTCTGATTTTCAAAAGAAAATTAGTTCGGAATTCGACCCATGTATTATCAATAAAACCATGGCAGTACCTGCCTGGAGTTTGCATGTTCTCCCTGTGCGGGTTTCCTTCAGGTACTCCAGTTTCCTCCCACACTCCAAATAAATGCTGGTGGGATAACTGGCTCCTATCTAACTTGGCCCTAGTATGTGTATGTATGAATGTGGGTTAGGGACCATAAAGTGTAAGCTCCTTGAGGGTAGGGACTGAAGTGAATGCATACCTTGCATCTTTTTGAGATGGGAATGAGGGAGACCTGTTAGCAAAAGTATGTAGGTATAGGACACGCCCCCTTAAAGGAGAATCATACCGGAGGGAAAAAAAGATTAAAGGGTTTGTAAACTCTCATGTTTTCTCACCTTAATGCATCGTATACATTAAGGTGAAAAAAACTTCTGTCACCCCCCCACCGGCGACGCGCTATTCCCCTCTGCCCGTTGTCTTGGCTCTTGATTGGATAGATTGATAGCAGCGCAGCCATTGGCTCCTGCTACTGTCAATCAAATCCAAGGACGCGGGGGGCGTAGGGTTGCCACCTCATCCCTTTAAACCCGAACACATATAAATTACACCGATTCTGAGGCTAATTTATTGCAGGAAAGGCACCAAGTGAGTTTAATTACCACCTTAATCAGCCACAGAACCTGTGTAATTAATATGTGTTCAGTTTTAAAGGGATGAAGTGGCAACCCTACGTGGGGGCCGAGTCCAGCATTCTGCGTCTATGGATGCAAATGCTGGACTCGGGAGTGTGCCCGCAAATTAAACCCCGGGAGAGCGTTTCACCTATGGGGTTATACGATGTGGGGAGGCGCTACCAGCACCACCGGGGGACCCCAGAAGTGAAGGATCGGGGCCACTCAGTGCAAAACAAAGGTAAGTATGACATGTTTGTTATTTCAACTAAAAACAAAAAACAAAGCCTTACAATAAAACTTTAAACCCACGAGTGTTTTTTTTTTTACCTCTATATTTCCTTTATATTGGCTTTTGAAATTTACAAATGCAGCAATTTAGAAATTTGATGAAAGGGTTAGCACGGGAAAACATCTTCTAAAGGATAAGTAGTGCATTTTAAATACAATTATATAGATCAGACCAAAATGAGGGACACATGAGGAGGAAAGAGGGACAGAGGGACTTTGTTCTAAATCAGGGACAGTCTCTCGAAATCAGGGACAGTTGGGAGCCATGTACTATATATATATATATATATATATATATATATATATATATATATATATATATATATATATATATATATATGTGGAAAACGCTGCGTAAACTGATGATGCTATATAAGTACCTGTAACAAATTAAAAATAATTTATACATCCAATTATATTACCGTATTTATCGGGGTATTGCGCGCTCCGGCGTATAGCGCGCACCCCTAATGTGGACCCGCAATTCCTGTAAAAAAACATTTAAGTACTTACAGTTTTTGCGCAGCGTCTGCGGCTTCGGTGGTGTCCTCCCGGCTTCTCCTGCGCTGTCTCCCCGGCGAATCGCCGCGTCCCGCGCTCAGTTTGAACGCCTCCGCCGACGTATACCGAGTGCAGTACACTCGGCTACATTCGGCCAGGCTCGGCTTTGCTCGTGCTCACGCTCTGTGACGTTTATGCGTGAGCACGAGCGAAGCCGAGCCTGGCCGAATGTAGCCGAGTGTACTGCACTCGGTATACGTCGGCGCAGGCATTCAAACTCAGCGCGGGTATCGGCGTATATCGCGCACCCACGATTTTCCCCTTATTTTAAGGGGGAAAAAGTGCACGGTATACGCCGATAAATACGGTATCTGATTCTGTAAATATTATGACATCTATGGCCACTATAAGTCAAACGCCGTTTGGCCAATCTGGTCAACTCATCACTAGCTGCCGGAATCGAAAATATATTACAGAATAGTATATTATTATAACATGATCCTATGTGTTTGATAATAGATCAATATACAAGAGCACAGTAACCAATATACAACAAAAACAATGCATCTGCGGTGGAAACAGGTCGCCGTCGTCGGGTTGATGTGCTCTGCAAATCAGTTCTTTTTATGCCGCTTTGTTTAATATTGAATTTCATGAAATTCCTAGACTGTACAGATCAGCCATACAGATAGCGCAAGGAAAGGTTTACTAACATGGAGTCTGCTTGAAGGTGAGAAAGATGTACGCAGATTACAGAGCTGCGTACACAACATGCGGCAAAACATTGAGCCCCAGCCCAGCAGACATGAGAAATACAGGCGGATTGTACTCACTGTGAGTCTTCGGCTGGGAGCAGCTGTCAGCCTGACACAAGCTGTGTGGGATCAGCAGAGAAATGAATGGGTGTGGAGAGACCAAGGGATGAAGGATGGGTAGGGTGGAACTACAGCGCATGACGAGAGGCTCAGGAGAGAACAGAGGAGGACCTTCAGAGAGAATGGAGGGCATAGAAGGGGCAGCTGGAAGGAAATAATGAACCTGCATTGAAAGATTTAATGGGGGATAATCAGAAACGCTGAGCAAAGGCAGTCTGCTTGGATGGCAATGCCTTTTTTTTTAAACTGTATCTACTGGAATGTAACATAGTGTGGCCAGGATCTGGATCAGACCCTTCCCGTTGACAAAAAAAGTCCCCATCATTTCAAGGTAGACAGGTCCCGTCTGCTTCTGCCTGTTTCTAAGAGTCATAGCCGGGGCTTCAGTTTGGAAAAATAATAAAACGTCTAGGTCTGATGGGGGTTTCCATCTTCTCGGATTTGGCTCCAACTGGGGTCGGTCCTGGGAGTATCCTTATACCATGCCCTGACCCCAGGGCCGGCCCTATGATGGGACCGGGTGGTACCATGGGTACCAGGCAGCACTTTTAGGGGGGCAGCATACTGATGCCCGCCAGCCCGTTCCGCCAGCTCCGCTACCCAAATAAAATGGATGTCCTTTTTTTACCACAAATAGAGCTTTCTTTTGGTGATATTTGATCACCTCTGCGGTTTTTATTTTTTGTGCTATAAATATATATATTTTTTAACTTTTTACTATAGTAAATATCCCCAAAATTTAGAAAAATAAAAGATTTTCTTCAGTTTAGGCCAATATGTATTCTTCTACATATTTTTGGTACCAAAAAAAAACAAAACACAATTAGCGTAAATTGATTAGTTTGCGCAAAAGACATTGTGGCCGCCGGCAATTCACAGGTCCCTTTATACTCCTGGATACATGTATAGAGCCATGGCAGGTCCTTTTATACGCCTATATGCATGTATAGAGCTATGACAGGCCCTCTTTATACATCTATAGAGCCATGACAGGTCCTCTTTATACATCTATAGAGCCATGACAGGTCCTCTTTATACTCCTTTATACATGTATAGAGCCATGACAGGTCCTCTTTATACTCCTTTATACATGTATAGAGCCATGGCAGGTCCTCTTTATATTCCTTTACATATAAAGAGTCTCCACAGGTCCTCTATATACATGTATAGAGCCATGACAGGTCCTCTTTAGATGTATAAAGAGGACCTGTCATTACTCTTTACATGTAAAGGAATATCAAGAGGACCTGTCATGGCTCTATAAATGTATAAAGGACTATAAAGAGTAATTGACATGGCTCTATACATGTATAAAGGAGTATAACGAGGGCCTGTCATGGCTCTATAGATGTATAAAGAGAACCTGTCATGGCTCTATAGATGTATAAAGAGCCATGACAGGCCCTCGTTATACTCCTTTATACATGTATAGAGCCATGACAGGTCCTCTTGATATTCCTTTACATGTAAAGAGTAAGGACAGGTCCTCTATATACATGTATAGAGCAATGACAGGTCCTCTTTATACTCCTTTATACATGTATAGAGCCATGACGGGTCCCCTTTAGTTATCATGATATAAAATAATGAATGTGGGGGCCTTTTGGTTGACGTGATTTTTTTTCTGGGGGGGGGGGGCAGCATTTCATTCTTGGTCCCAGGCAGCACAATGTCTTGGGCCGGCACTGCCTGACCCCCCAAAGGTGGCTCCTCATTGATTCGAGCCAGGCATTTTTCACAATAAAGGATCATGTTCTTTAACCGCCTCAATACCGGCAGTGTTCATTTTGTCTACTAAATTAACACTATTTTAGTTGACTAAAATATGACTAAAACAATTCAGATGACTAAAATACGACTAAAACCAAAATGGCATTTTAGTCCAAAAAAAAATGACTAATGCCGCATACACATGGTCGGAATTTCCGACAAAAGAAGTTCAACAAAACATTTATTTTTTATTTATACAATTTATTGCATTTTAGTGTAAATATGAGATCTGAGGTCTTCTTGACCCGTCATGCTTTTTTGTCTATTACAAGGGATGTTTACATTCCTTGTAATAGGAATAAAAGTGACACAATTACATTTTTTTAAAAGAACAGTGTAAAAAATTTAAATAAAAGGTAAAATAAATAAGAAAAAAAATGAATACAGTTTTTAAACGCGCCCTGTCCCGCCGAGCTCTCGTGAAGAAGCGAACACATACGTGAGCAGCGCCCGCATATGAAAACGGTGTTCAAAACACACATGTGAGGTATCGCCGCGATCGGTAGAGCGAGAGCAATAATTCTAACCCTAGACATCCGCTGTTACTCAAAACATGCAACCTGTAGAATTTTTATAAACATTGCCTATGGAGATTTTTAAGGGTAAACGTTTGTCGCTATTCCACGAGCGGGCGTTGGCTATCAATTTACTCAGCGTAACATTATCTTTCACAATATAAAAAAAAATTGGGCTCATTTTACTGTTGTCATATTTTTTTATAAAAAAAAAGTGTATTTTTCCAAAAAAAGTGCGTTTGCAAGACCGCTGCGCAAATACGATGTGACATAAAGTATTGCAACGACTGTGATTTTATTCTCTAGAGTGTTAGAAAAAAAAATTCTGATGTTTGGGGGTTCTACCTAATTTTCTAGCAAAAACATTTTAACTTGTAAACAACAAATCTAAGGCTGCATTCACACCTCCGTGACAAGATACGCCGCTTACGCGGCGTATTTTGCCTTGAGTGTGTAACTTTTTTTCACAAAGCCTTCCCATTGCTTTGTATGGCCGAACGCCAATGCCGCCTGAAAAAAAGGGTCCGGGACTTTTTTTCAGGCGACAGGCGTACGGCGTCTATGAGATGTGAACCATCTCCATAGACAGCAATGGGAATTCTCCCCTCCAGCGGCACGAGCGTCCGGCGTCGGGCGTTTTGTCGCGGAGGTGTGAATGGGCTCTTGGCAAGCCCTATGGGCCTCTTTCTGTGTTGACTTCATAGGTATCTCTCTGGTTACCTGCAGCTGGTTGCCAATATTTCCAACTTGCTGAGGGTCCCAACTTAGTTGCTGTGGGTCCCCGCATATTGCTGAGGGTTTCCCACTTTATTGCTAGGGGTTCCCACTTATCCCACCCTAATGCCGCGTACACACGATCATTTTTCAGCATGAAAAAAAAACATTGTTTTACAGCATGTCGAAAAAACGAAGTTTTCCCAACTTCATCATTAAAACGACGTTGCCTACACACCATCGTTTTTAAAAAATGATCTAGCAAAGCGTGGTGACGTACAACACGTACGACGGCACTCTAAAGGGGAAGTTATATTCGCCTTTGGGCTGCTTTAGATGATTCCGTGTTAGTAAAAGACGATTTGCGCTTTTTTGTCTGTTACAGCGTGATGAATGTGCTTACTCCACTATGAACGGTAGTTTTACCAGAACGAGCGCTCCCGTCTCATAACTTGCTTCTGAGCATGCGCAGGTTTTTTACTTTGTTTTAGCCCACACACGATACATTTTTTACAACCTGAAAAACGACATTGTTTAAAACGACGTTAAAAAATGCAGCATGTTCGGAATTTTTTTTTTTAGTTTTTCAGAACCTGAACACACGATCATTTTAAAATTTAAAAAAAAAAAAAAATTTTAAAAACAAAGTTTTTTTCATGCTGAAAAATGATCGTGTGTACGCGGCATTACTCCCGCTTGCTCGTTACTCAATGACCAGTCCAGGGTATTTGTGTTTTTGTATTTTATTTGGAACTTGGATGGAAGAAGGGATGAGTGAGATACTCCAACTGGAACTATTCACAATAGATAAGGACAACTCTCACTTGAATTATCTGTGAAAGCAGACATGGGCCCGGATTCACATACAGCGGCGCATAGTTATGCCGGCGTAGCGTATCGAATATACGCTACACCGACGTAGCGCAGAGCGGCGAGCACAGTATTCACAAAGCACTTGCTCCCAAATCTACGCTGGGTTCCCTTGGCGTAACTCGTCGTAAGTGGCAGTGGGCATGAGCCATGCTAATGAGGCGCGACCCCATGTAAATGATGGGCCGATCGCCATCAAGATACGAATAACGAACGGCGCATGCGCCGGCTCATGGACGTATCCCAGTGCGCATGCTCAGAATCACAATGGAACGTACGCCTTAGATACGTCGAATCACTGCCTACGACTTGAACGTAACCTACGCCCAGCCCTATAGACGTACTACTACGTAAACGACGTAAAATACGATGGCTGTTCCCTGGTCCATACCTTTGCATGAGTTACGCCTCATAGATGGGGAATAACTTTACGCCGGACGTACGACTTACGTAAACCGCGTATATTAATGCGCCGGGCGCAAGTACGTTCGTGAATCGGCGTATCTCACTCATTTGCATATTCGAATCGTAAATCAATGGGAGCGCCCCTTGCGGCCAGCGTAAATATGCGCCCACGATACGAAGGCGTAGAAAACTTACGTCGGTCGGATGAAACCTATTTACAGGCGTATCTTGCTTTCAGAGTCAGGCGCATAGATACGACGACGCATATGTGCACTTACGCGGCGTATCTCGAGATACGTCGGCGTAAGTGCTACGTGAATCCGGGCCATGCTGTTTAAACCATACAGCCACATCTATGTAAGTCTTCCTGCTCTCACTAGCAGCAGACTTGATGCACTATAATATCTTCAGGACACTCTCTAGCATCCCCTTTACAGACACCTGTCTGACTCTTCTAGCTGAAAGGGGCGGCCCTCACGACACAGATCTGTACTCACTGTAGGCAGAATCAGATCCTCCTCTTCTCAGGTCCCTCACCAGAACTCCTGGCCCCTCCCTCCTGCCGAGTGCCCCTACAGCAAGCAGCTCACTATGAGGGCACCTGAGCTGAGCCACTGCTCTGTGTGTCCATTTAGACAAAGCTGTGGTTTGACCCCTGCCACCTCTCTCTCCTCTGACTGACTGGGCCATTTTTTGCGATACAGCACTGCATCGCTTTAACTGACAATTGCGCATTCTTGCGACATTGTACCCAATCAAAATTGACGTCCTTTTTTTCCCCACAAATAAAGCTTTCCTTTGGTGGTCTTTGATCACCTCTGTGGTTTTTATTTTTTGCACTATAAACAAAAAAAGAATGACAATGTTGAAAAAAAAAAACACAATGGGCTAGATTCAGATAGGTGAGCAGATCTTTAGATCCGCGTAACCTATCTGATTTACGTTACGCCACCGCAAGTTTTTCAGGCAAGTGCTTTATTCACAAAGCACTTGCCTGTAAAGTATCTTAAATCCCCCGGCGCAAACGACGTAAAATTTCAAAACTCGGCGCGGGAACGACGGCCATACTTAACATTAGCTACGCCTCATATAGCAGGGGTAACTATACGCCGGAAAAAGCCGAACGCAAACGACGTAAAAAAAAGCGCCGGGCGGTCGTTCGTTTCTGAATCGGCGCAACTCCTCATTTGCATATTCCTTGCGTAATAATACGAAAGTGCCACCTAGCGGCCGGCCTGGAATTGCAGCCTAAGATCCAACGGTGTAAGTCACTTACACCTGTCGGATCTTAGGGATATCTATGCGTAACTGATTCTATGAATCAGGCGCATAGATACGACGGCCGGACTCAGAGATACGACGGCGTATCAGGAGATACGCCGGCATATCTTCTTTCTGAATCCGGGCCAATATTTTTTACTTTTTGCTATAATAAATATCCCAAATTTAAAAAAATAATAATAAGTTTCCTCAGTTTAGGCTGAGATATATTCTTCTACATATTTTTGGTAAAAGAAAAATCGCAATAAGTGTATGTTCATTGGTTTGTGCAAAAGTTATAGCGTCTACAAAATAGTTTATTGATTTAATTTTTTTACTAGTAATGGCGGCAATCTGTGATTTTTATCGGGGCTGTGACACTGCGGCGAACAAATCAGACACTTGACACTTTTTTTAAACCATTGACATTTATACAGCGATCAGTGCTATAAATAGCCACTGATTACTGTATAAATGTCACTGGCAGGGAATAGGTTAACACTAGGGGGCAATCAAGGGGTTACATGTGTTCCCCCACACATTTAAGAACAGAACAAACAGTGAGGGGATTGGACTGACTGGGGAGGTGACCGATCGGTGTTCCTATATACTAGGAACACACAATCTGTCTACTCTTCCCTGACAGAACATGGATTTGTGCGTTTACACACACAGATCCGTTCCTGCTCTGTCAGGAGCGACCGTGGGTGCCTGGCGGACATCGGCTCTTCAGTGAAGCAGCGTGCGCCTCCTATAGCCCTTAAAGTGGCCGCTGTACAGCTACTGCAAGTCACGCAGGGGAACCATTCTGCCGTTTGACGGCGGGCGGTTGGCAAGTGGTTAAGTAACAAACATGTTATACTTGCCTGCTCTGTGCAGTGGTTTTTCACTGAGCAGCTCTGGTCCCCCCCTGCCGGCACTCCTCCCCTTCGAACAGTGCCCCAAGAGAAAACCACTAGCTCTGGGGGCACCGCTGCTCTATGCATCTATAAGACACACAGAGCTGCGACTCGCCCCTGCCCCCTTTCCCGCTCTCTCCTTATTGGTTAACTGCCTGTGATTGACAGCAATGGGCTCCAGCTGCTGTCTCAGCCAATGAGGGGGTAGAATCCTGGGACAGCTGAGGTTATTGTGAACATCGCTGGATCGGAGGAAGCACACAGATGGCATAAAAGGTAAAAACCTTCAGTCTTTAGAACCACTTTAATCACCACTGGGTTTTTTTTTTTACCATAGAAACGAAAATACCGTATATACTTGAGTATAAGCCGCCCCGAATATAAGCCGAGGCACCTAATTTTACCACAAAAAAATGGGGAAACTTATTGACTCGAGTATAAGCCTAGGGTGTCCATCTGCATGACTCACTGTGTCCATGCCTCACTAGGCATGTGGAAAAGGGAAACATTTGTTTTGTTTCGTTTTAATTCGTTATTTCGTTAATTTCGTTAAAGCGGTAGTTCACCCCCCCCCGACACGATTTTACCATCGAGACAGGCATTGTAGCGCGAGCTACAGTATGCCTGTCCCGATTTTTTTAACCCCGGACTCACCTTGTAATCGGACATCGTAGATTTCGGCTCCCGCGGGGAATGGGCGTGCCTATGGAGAGGGAGGATGATTGACGGCCGGCCCTGGCACGTCACTCTCCCCGAAGACAGCCGGAGTAGGTCTCGGCTCTTCACGGCGCCTGCGCACAGGCTATGCGCACGCGTCGTGAAGAGCCAAGCCTATTTCGGCTATTTCCGGAGAAGCGTGACGCGCCAGAGCCGGCCGTCAATCATCCTCCGTCTCCATAGGCACGCCCATTCCCCGGTATCTTCGATCTACGCGTACAAGGTGAGTACGGGGGTAAAAAATTCGGGACAGGCATACTGTAGCTCGCGCTACAATGCCTGATTTTATGGTAAAAGAAAAAAAAAATTTTTTTTTTTCGTCGATAGGGTGAACCCCCGCTTTAAGTTAAATTCGTTACATGTTTTAAATTCGTTTTCGGAATTCATTCGACCGAATTTCGAAAAATACGGTCTAATTCGAAAATATTTCAATCGTTTTCGGAATTTGTTTGTTTTCGACCGAATTTAGAAAAATCCGGTCGAAATCGAAAATATTTCAACCGGATTCGAAAACAAATAGTCTCTTTTCGAATAGAATTTGTTTTCGAATTCTGATCGAATTTCGTCCGCAGGTTTTCGATTCGGAATCGAAAACGTTCGTTCGGATTCGGTAAATTCGTTAATATTGCAATTCGGGAATTCGTATGCGTCCGAATAATGAAAAATGTGTCCGAATTTCGATTCGGAACCAAACAAAATGCACATGCCTATGCCTCACTGTGCCCATGCCTAGACTGATGTTTAACATGGGAGTCTATGGAAATGGGGCTACATGTGTGCCAAGTTCCGGGTCCAGGGGACCTATGACCGGCCAGTACCGGGTCCCCAAAATCACCAGAGAAATTACCGTTTAACATGGGAGTCAATGGAAGGGATGCCCGGCTTTGAAAAATCGGTGCTCCCCGGCCGTAGGTCCCCCGGACAACAAACTTTGCACACTTGTAGAGGAAGAGTGGGGCTATATGTGTGCCATGGGACCTATGGCCGGCCGGTACCGAGTCCCCAAAGTCCGGGAGATCAGGCGCAAAAAGTGCATGTGAGTATAGGACGAGGGGGGCATTTTCAGCACAAGAAAATTTGCTGAAAAACTCGGCTTATACTCGGGTATATATATTTTTTTTAACTTGTTTTTCCTAGATTATTTTCAAAATGTTATTACAAACTTTCTTCGTAAATTTAGACCAAAGTCCACTATTCTAGGGTATATTTCAATATTCTTAAGGTGTGCAGTGAAGATTTTGTCATATGAGCCATGCAACCTCATCATTTCTGAAGCTGCTGCCAGCAGGCACTTTTTATGAGCTAGCATTGGTCTGTAACCCTAGTATGTATGTTACTAAACTAAGCAACGAGTCACTGACAACATTGACATTAAAGCGCTGGGTGTAGGATCCAAATGCATGAATTTAAAGTAAACCTATGGTTTGTCATGCAGGACCAAGAACAGGTCCTTTAGATCCAGTCCCCCAGCAGCACACGCTCTTTTTCTCACTTCCCAGCTGCTCCATTTAGCAACTGGGAGGCAACTGGTTTGAGGTCACGGACCATGGGTTGAGCATCCCTGACGTAAAAGATCCCAGGACCTTATTTATACCTCCTGCCCCATTGCCCTGTGCTACCTCCAACTACCCCACTTACCTGGCTAGCCTTAGCATCACATTAACTTGTTCAATAATGATAGCCCTTGTCTGGGCTCTTCTGAGTCTTCTGGGGGCATAGTAGCTGTAGCGCCCCCTTGCTTTCAGCATGGGCACTACGCTAAAGTTAATAGGGAGTGGGAGAGTTAATTTGCTCCCACTCATGATTTGTTCAAATTTCGGGACCTCTGTCATTCCAGAATTGTCCACTGGGTCAGTCTGTGGTCCAGGGATGCAGTGCCATCCCTGGCCAGCAGTTGGCGCTAGAGGGGTTCTGGCAGAGAAAGCTTTCCCAGCAGCCAATTAAAGGAGTTTTTCCCTTGCAAGGCATGCTGGGGGAGAGTATATCTGGGACAGGTGTCATGTGTTCCACAATCTCTGCGGGGTCCCCGTTCCAGGTGCGGTACCCACCTTCAGGGTACGCGCATCCATGGACCCCGCCAGCGTGGCCCACCTGGCCAAAGCTCAAGGCTGCATTGAACCTCATCCGGAGGTGAAAGGGGACCCCAGTGTTTTGCTGGGTTTCACGACCTATTGAGAAAATCCCAGTCTGGGATCGGGTGTCCGGACCACTGACGGGTATGCTTGCTGTCATCCGGGGGGCCTGTTTAAGGAAAAGTCTATTGGGAGGAGTTGCTCTTTATTCACCTAAGTCCTTTAGTGAAATTGGCCTGTGGCCGAAGCCCTGGAGCCGGGTCTGTGAGACAGACCTGCTCCTCCCAGACAGTTCAGAGTGACACTTCGGCTGCCAGGCCTATCATAGGGGTCTGTCCGGGGGCACTTTACCCACTCCAGGTAGAGTGACGACGAGTTACAGAAGTTTGTACTATACAAAGTAGTACTTACTACTCCATTGCAGTGGCGGTGCGTCCATAGGGACGCAGGAGTGCCGCCCCCTCTGGCTCGCTCACAGCCAGTAAAATATACAGATTCATACACTGTATGAATCTGTATATTTTCGCCGCTGCCGCCCACTATTCAGCTGGCCGGATGTTGAGCGCCGGTCAGCTAAATAGCGGCAGCTGACTGGCTGTGTGGAAGTGCCTATCAGGGCCAGCGGCCCTGATAGGCTGTCCGAGTACAGCCCTGAGGCTGTAGTTGGCTTCCTGAAGCTCATCCTCGGGGCGTACCGGCCGTACGTCCGAGGATAAGACTGACAGGCGTCTCAGCCAATCAGGTAACCTGATTGGCTGAAGCGTCATCGAGGGCGGGACGAGGGACATCGAGGGACGTAGAAGCCATAAAGGTAAGTGTCAGGGGGGGGGGGGGGGGGTACTGGGCACAGTGGCTACAAGTGGGGGTATAGTGGCTACAAGTGGGGGCACAGTGGCGACAAGTGGGGGCACAGTGGCGACAAGTGGGGGCACAGTGGCGACAAGTGGGGGCACAGTGGCGACAAGTGGGGGCACAGTGGCGACAATTGGGGGCACAGTGGCGACAATTGGGGGCACAGTGGCGACAATTGGGGGCTGTGTTTGATGGCATAGTGGTGACAATTGATGGCACAGTAGCTGCGTTTGATGGTATGGCACAGAGGCTGTGTTTTGATGGCATGGCACGATGGCTGCGTTTTAATGGCATGGCACAGTGGCTGCGTTTTGATGGCACGGTGGCTGCGTTTTGATGGCATGGCACAGTGGTTGCGTTTTGATGGCATGGCACAGTGGTTGCGTTTTGATGGCATGGCACAGTGGCTGCGTTTTGATGGCATGGCACAGTGGCTGCGTTTTGATGGCATGGCACAGTGGCTGCGTTTTGATGGCATGGCACAGTGGCTGCGTTTTGATGGCATGGCACAGTGGCTGCGTTTTGATGGCACGGTGGCTGCGTTTTGATGGCACGGTGGCTGCATTTTGATGGCACGGTGGCTGCGTTTTGATGGCACAGTGACTGCATTTGATGGCATGGCACAGTGGTGACAATTGATAGGTACAGTGAGGCTGGAATTGTTTTTTTTTTTTTTCGTTTGCGCCCCCCCAAAAATTTTGAGCACCAGCCGCCACTGCTCCATTGATATCCAGGCCTGATACTGCAAAGTTTTCTCCTTCTATCCTTTCATCGACCTTGTCCTTCCAAATACGATGTTGATGTTGGCCGTGTTGGCCTGGAAATAAAGCATTGAAAACTCCTCAATCACTGTCTGGACCTTCGCTCACTATTTGTTCCACCACTGCACCCCTCGAGCCATGTCAGGGTAACGTAATTTGCCGATCCCAAATTAATCAGCGGCTCCTTCGGGGGTGAGCGCTACATAGCTAAAATGGAAAATCTATAACAAGTACCTAGAAGAGTAAACTAGGTGACTTCAAAAGCATACTTGAGTGTGCTTAGTCTGCATACTTCATGAATTCCAGTATTTGCAGTGGGCCGGGACTAAAGACTGCAGACACAAAAGGGTGAGATAAGGAAGGGGGAAATGGAGAGAAGCGAAAAATAAGGAGATACAAGAAATCATACTGGGGTAGATTCAGTAAGATATGCGCATTTTTTACGTAGGCGCAGGGCACCGTTTTTGCCCTGCGCCCCCGCAAATTTTCTGCGCTACCCTCGATTCACGGAGCAGTAGCTCCGTAAATTGCGAGGGCGCTCCGGCAAAATGCCCGGCGTAAGCGCGCGCAATTTAAATGATCCCGTAGGGGGTGGGAATCATTTAAATTAGGCGCGTTCCCGCGCCGAGCGTAGTGCGCATGCTCCGTCGGGAAACTTTCCCGACGTGCATTGCGGTAAATGACGTCGCAAGGACGTCATTTGCTTCAAAGTGAACGGCATCCAGTGCCATTCACGATTCACTTACGCAAACGACGTCAATTTCAAATTTTGCACCGCGGGAACGACGGGTATACTTTAGCATTGGCTGCCCCTGCTATAGAAGGGGCAGCCTTACGCAAAAAAAAACGCCGTACGCAAACAACGTAAACTGCGTACGCAGGGCTCGCGTAACGTTGTGAATCGGCGTTAGTATGCAATTTGCATACTATACGCTGACCACTACGGGAACGCCCCCTAGCGGCCATCGCAAGAATGCAGCCTAAGATATGCGGGCATAAGAGCCTTATGCCACGCATATCTTAGGCTGCAGTCGGCGTAACGAGCTTTCTGAATACAGAACACTCGTTACGCCCGGGCAAGTAAGCAATTGCGCTGCGTAACTATGGTTACGCAGGCACAATTGCTCTCTGAATCCGGGCCACTGTTCTTAATAGGACTCATGACCCTGAATGCGACCCAAACCATACTCAAACTAACACAATAACAACCACAAGATGACCCCAAACCTCATCAATAGAGTTTTACTAAACCCAGGACCCTGCATTTACTATATCTGGTCGTCCACAGTACATAGAACATGGAAATGCATTATTTTTTTAGTAAATATAAATTGCTAAATACCTTTTCTCAGCAGTATATAGCAGTCTTGTGACTTCTATGAGTGCCTGGTTAAAGCTTGTAGGAGTTTCCATTCTGCACTGACTGTCCTATCAAGATGCGGGACCCCTGACCCTCTATCTGGACAGTGCTGATTGGCCCTGTGCTGATCACATGCACCCTCTCAAGAAAAAAAACAACAACTCTCTATCAATGCACACCAAACTGAGCATGTGCAGCCTGTTCCCTGGCTCTGTATTATCATTAAATATATTGGGGACAGTGCAAGGAGGAGAGGATCAGAGAAAACAGGATCAAAGAGCCTTTTTACACAATGCAGAGAATTAACCCCTTAGGTTCCACAGTGAGTATAACAAGCATGCTTTGCTGCATATACAGACTGATTTTACTGCTGTGGGTTTAGTAACACTTTAATCACTTGACCTCCGAAAGGTTCTACCCCCTTCATCACCAGGCCATTTTTTACTATTCAGCATTGCGCTATTTTAACTGGCAATTCAGTTAAATTCAGTATTCAGTGCACATCTCTGCTGACACCAGCCTGTCAATAGGAGTCAATGGGTGGCCCGCTCTGGAACCCGACTGAAAAACGGACAGGCAGATCCGTAAAAGGGGCCTTAAAGCGGAGTTCCGCCCAAAAATTGAACTTTCGCTTTTCGGAATCCTCCCACCCTCCAGTGTCACATTTGGCACATTTCAGGGGGAGGAGGGAGCAGATACATGTGTAATTCAAGTATTTGCTAACACTTCCGGGCAAAGATCACTGCAGTATCCGCGGCAATCTACGCCATGTCTGGCCCCTCCTCCCTCCCCCTGCTGTCTTCTGGGAGACAAACAGGTCTCAGAAGACAGCAGGGACCAGTGGGATCGCGCATTTAGGGAAACAGGCTGTGAAGCCGCAAGGCTTTGATTCCCTTACCAAAGATGGAGACGCCTCCACCCAAGAGCCGAGGGACAGATCGGCTTCAGGTGCCAACATTGCGGGCGCCCTGGACAGGTAAGTGTCCATATTTTAGCTATTTGTAGCTGCTGACTTTAATTTTAAATAAAAACACATTTAAAAAAAATCGGCGGAACTCCGCTTTAAACATATCCAATAAAAAAAGTCCAATTTCTTCATATAATTAGGCCAAAATGTATTCTGCTATGTATCGTTGGTGAAATAAAAAATAAGGGCCTGATTCCCAAAAGAGATACGCAGGCGGAACTGCTGTTCAGTCTGTGCCTAACTTTGGAAACGATCCTCAAAAGGCTTTTTCCAAAGTTAGGCAGAAAATCTGACATGTGTAAGACACTTACACGGTCAGATCTTAGGATGCAGTACCGCATCCGCCACTGGGGGCATTTCTCATGGAAATGCAGCTTTGAGTATGCAAATGAGGACTTAAGCAGATCCACAACGCTTTTCATCAGCTTTTCAGCACTGTGATTTCTGCGTAAGTTCCCATTTGCTTGCGCAAAACTAGGGCTGGTTTTATAATGTGTAAAGTTAGTCACACCTTGTAAAGGCCCATTCAAGCATCGGCATTTGGTATGCATTCCTGAGGGAGAACTCCACGGCAATTTTTAAATTCAAAACCGGCATGGGTTCCTTCCCCCGGGAGCATACCAGGCCCTTAGGTCTGGTATGGGTTGTAAGGAGACCCCCCCTACGCCGAAAAATCGACGTAGGGGACCCCCTACAATCCATACCAGACCCGTATCCAAAGCACGCTATCCGGCCGGCCAGGAAAGGGAGTGGGGACGAGCGAGCGCCCCCCCCCCTCCTGAGCTGTGCCAGGCCGCATGCCCTCAACATGGGGGGGTTGGGTGCTCTGGGGCAGGGGGGCGCACTGCGGGCCCCCCCACCCCAGAGCACCCTGTCCCCATGTTGATGAGGACAGGACCTCTTCCCGACAACCCTTGCCGTTGGTTGTCGGGGTCTGCGGGCGGGGGCTTATCGGAATCTGGGAGTCCCCTTTAATAAGGGGGCCCCCAGATACCGGCCCCCCACCCTAAGTAATTGGATATGGGGTACATCGTACCCCTATCCATTCACCTGGAAGCAAAAAGTAAAAGTTATTAAACACACAACACAAGGGTTTTTAAAATAATGTATTAGTCTGCTCCGGAGGCCCCCCCTGTCTTCTTTATTAGCTCCAATACCAGGGGGGGCTTCTTCTTCCGCTCTCCGGGGGTCTTCTCCGCTCTCCGGGGGGGGCTTCTTCTTCCGCTCTCCGGGGGGGGGCTTCTCCGCTCTCCGGGGGTCTTCTTCCATCTTCTCCCCTCTTCCGCTGTTGACTCGGCGAACCCCGGTTCTTCTGCAGCTGTCCGGTGCCTTCTTCTTCAGCGCTGGCTGCCTGCTATCTTTGTGTGTTAGCTCAATTACTAGCAGGCAGCCGGCGCGGTCTTCTGTGACGTCAGGTTCTTCTTCTCCCCTCTTCCGATGTTGACTCGTCGCCTCTTGTTGCTGTAATGATGGAAGCGCGCCTTGCATCCCATTTATATAGGCATCACCGTCCCATCATGCTCCGGTAGGTACCCACGTGGTGGGTGCACGTGGGTAGGCACCCACCACGTGGGTACCTGCCAGAGCATGATGGGACGGTGATGCCTATATAAATGGGATGTAAGGCGCGCTTCCATCATTGCAGTGTCAAGAGGCGACGAGTCAACATCGGAAGAGGGGAGAAGAAGAACCTGACGTCACAGAAGACCGCGCTGGCTGCCTGTTAGTAATTGAGCTAACACACAAACATAGCAGGCAGCCAGCGCTGAAGAAGAAGGCACCGGACAGCTGCAGAAGAACCGGGGTTCGCCGAGTCAACAGCGGAGAGCGGCGAAGAGAGAAGAAGACCCCCGGAGAGCGGAGAAGCCCCCCCCGGAGAGCGGAAGAAGAAGCCCCCCCCGGAGAGCGGAGAAGACCCCCGGAGAGTGGAAGAAGAAGCCCCCCCTGGTAATAGAGCTAATAAAGAAGACAGGGGGGTGCCTCCGGAGCAGACTAATAAATTATTTTAAAAACCCTTGTGTTGTGTGTTTAATAACTTTTACTTTTTGCTTCCAGGTGAATGGATAGGGGTACGATGTACCCCATATCCATTCACTTAGGGTGGGGGGCCGGTATCTGGGGGCCCCCTTATTTGAGGGGACTCCCAGATTCCGATAAGCCCCCCGCCCACAGACCCCGACAACCAACGGCAAGGGTTGTCGGGAAGAGGTCCTGTCCTCATCGACATGGGGACAGGGTGCTCTGAGGTGGGGGGGCCCGCAGTGCGCCCCCCTGCCCCAGAGCACCCAACCCCCCCATGTTGAGGGCATGCGGCCTGGCACGGCTCAGGAGGGGGGGGGCGCTCGCTCGTCCCCACTCCCATTCCTGACCGGCCGGGTAGCGTGCTTTGGATACGGGTCTGGTATGGATTGTAGGGGGACCCCCTACGTCGATTTTTCGGCGTGGGGGGGTCTCCTTACAACCCATACCAGACCTAAGGGCCTGGTATGCTTCTGGGGGGGGGGAACCCATGCCGGTTTTTTCTTTGAAAATTGGCATGGAGTTCTCCCTCTCAGGAATGCATGCTGAGCGACGCTGTCATTTTTTTTTATAATTATTTGTTTTCCCGGCGCGTATATTTTTTTTCATCCGTCGCAACTTTAGTGTCCCGTCGCAATCCACAAAGCCCGGCGTCAATTACGTTCGCGCGCTGCACGTCGGGAAAATTACGTCACACGCATGCGCAGTACGGCCGGCGCGGGAGCGCGCCTCATTTAAATTTTAAACGCCCCCCAGAGAGGAGGACCGCCTTGCGACGGCGGCACTTAAGTTACACGGCCTGAAATTTCTAGGTAAGTGCTTTGTGGATCAGGCACTTAGGTAGAAATTTTAAGTCAGTGTAACTTAACTGCTGAAAGTTAAGTTAGGCAGCTTTTTTGGGAATCAGGCCCTAAGTGTAGACGCTACCGAAAATAAGCCTGGGTCTTATATTCATTATGGCAACAAAAGACACAATAGGGCTTATTTTCGGGGTAGGTCTTACCATGTAATGTGCTGTCTTCTCTCCCCCTCTCCCTCCCTGTTAGGAATCCCCAGTGTGAACGGAGTTAAAATGCTTGTAAAATCCTATAATCCACTCTATTACAGTAGTATATAATGTACAATGTGTGTATTTCTGTAATATAATTGTGCCAAATACCTTCATTATAGCAGCACTCTGTGCTTTTGTGACCTGCCGGAGCTCTCTTCCCTGCATTTATGTTACAGAAACACTCACATTGTACATTGTGTACTACTGTAATAGAGTGGGTTATAGTATTTTAAACTAGGGCTTATTTTCGGGGTAGGGCTTTTATTGCAGTCCTCCTAGAAAATTACGCTAGGTCTTATTTTAGGGGTAGGTTTTATTTTCAGGGAAACAGGGTATAACTTTCACACATACCAATTAATATACAAACTATGGTATATATACTGGAATTGACATGGCTATAGATGCTATACTGTAATTGTGTTTATCAGCGACTTATAGTGGGATAGGGTGGTGGACTATTTGGGAGGGTCACTAACTGCCACTGACATTGCTAGTGACACTAATACAGTGATCAGTAATAATACTGTATACTGACACAGTACTAATGACACTGACTGGAAGGGGTTAACATCTAGGAGCAATCAAGGGGTTAACTGTGTGCCTAACAATGTGTAATATGTGCTGCTGCCTTTACTTTACTATCTGGCTGTGGCCAATCACACACAGAACTCTGTGTGCATAGCTTCATAGATTAACCCAAAAAAGCAGGAAACCTAACGCCAATCACCTAACTTCAGACAAAATCATTAGCTGTCCAATCACAGCACGGGTCAGCGGGAGCGTGCGTATGCACCCTGCCGAACTCAGAAGAAAGTGCCAATGCACAGGTATGTGATTGTGTCTGCGCCTCCCCCCTAGGGTAACCACATTTCCAAACTACCATTCAGGGACACCCATCCTTCCCAAAAATCAGCTTGTAGCACAGCACAGTGATTGGACACAAGAGGCGGGATTTATGATTTCTCCAATCACAAGCAGGGGGCGGGATTGTGCTCCTCCAGGCATTCCCGGCCAGGACAAGTACTGTCAGTGAGTAAAGCGGTGATGTGGCAGCCTTTTTTGGGGGCATCAGATTGGCCTGGGGGGTGGCTGTGTCAGTTTCATTCCGGGACACTGTATTGTCCTGGAATGAATGTGCCCGGGACAGACCTGCAAAATGGGGGCAATCCGGGACACGTGGTCACCCTACTCCCGCCTACTTGCAGTATATTTACTATGAGCAGTTGGAAGGTGGTTAAACCTAAACAGGAACAATATAATCAAATAAAAAAAAACACATACATAAAGAGGGCAGGAATGCGCCCAAGATGGACATTAACCACTTAAGGACCGGACCAATAAGCTGCTAAATGACCCAAGGGGTTTTTACAATTCGGCACTGCGTCGCTTTAACAGACAATTGCGCGGTCGTGCGACGTGGCTCCCAAACAAAATTGGCGTCCTTTTTTCCCCACAAATAGAGCTTTCTTTTGGTGGTATTTGATCACCTCTGCGGTTTTTATTTTTTGCGCTATAAACAAAAATAGAACAATTTTGAAAAAAATTAAATATTTTTTACTTTTTGCTATAATAAATATCCCCCAAAAATATATATATATAAAAAAAAATGTCCTCAGTTTAGGCCGATGTGTATTCTTCTACCTATTTTTGGTAAAAAAAATCGCAATAAGCGTTTATCGGTTGGTTTGCGCAAAATGTATAGCGTTTACAAAATAGGGGATAGTTTTATTGCATTTTTATTAATTATTTTTCTTTTACTACTAATGGCGGCGATCAGCTTTTTTTTTTTTCGTGACTGCGACATTATGGCGGATACATCGGACAATTTTGAGACATTTTTGGGACCATTGTCATTTTCACAGCAAAAAATGCATTTAAATTGCATTGTTTTTTGTGGTAGATTATACCAGAACAGATATGAGCCCGCATACATCGGTGCCTTTGCAGTTACTCGAACAAACACACCTGCCAGACCAAAGGTATTGCTGTATATTACATTTCCAAACAACCTTTCTTCAAAACTCGATAAAACTGGTCTTTACAACCTGCCAGCATCATTTAAATGGTCCAAACAGTCTACCATAAATACAGAGAGGCCATTACCAGAGTTAACATCAAAGGACAACTTGAAATCTTTCAAAACAACATCTACAAAGTAAGCCCACATGGTGTGAAACGCGCAGCAAAGCACCGCATTTTTTCAGGGTTTGACAAATTTGCTTGGACTCTAGGAGCCAGCTAAAAAAGTTAGTAGCCAAAAAACGCACCCTGTCCCGCCAAGCTCGCGCGCAGAAGCGAACGCATACGTAAGTAGCGCCCGCATATATAAACGGTATTCAAACCACACGTGAGGTGTCGCCGCGATTGGTAGAGCGAGAGCAATAATTCTAGACCTGACCTCCTCTAACTCAAAACATGCAACATGTAGAATTATTTAAACGTCGCCTATGAAGATTTTAAAGGGAAAATGTTTGTCGCCATTCCACGAGCGGACGCAATTTTGAAGCGTGACATGTTGGGTATCAATTTACTCAGCGTAACATTATCTTTCACAATATAAAAAAAAAAATTGGGCTAACTTTACTGTTGTCTTATTTTTTTAATAAAAATAATTGAATTTTTTCTCAAAAAAAGTGTGCTTGTAAGACCGCTGCGCAAATACGGTGTGACAGAATGTATTACAACGACCGCCATTTTTTTCTAGGGTGTTAGAATAAAAAATATATATACTGTTTGGGGGTTCTAATTAGAGGCAGTGAAAACATATTAGAACTGCGGTTTTGCTACTTGTAATTCAACTACTTGTAAAAGCCAACGACCACCACAAGATGGCGCCAGATCACAGAAGGAAGCTTAGGCCTGCAGAAGACCACAAAGCCACGGCCTCAATTACCGGCCGCCGGCTTTGCGGCTTTCTGCAGGCCTAAACTTCCATCTGTGAAGGCTGCAAAGCCGCGGCCTCAATTACCGGCGGGCACGAGCCCGCCGCGGTCGCGCAGTGGGGCGCATGGAAAGTGTCTCCTTGCACCCCCACCTCCCCCGCCGTGCCGGCCGGTAATTGAGGCCACGGCTTTGTAGCTTTCTGCTGCCCTAAGCTTCCCCCGGGCGCCAGGTCACAATTTCTTGTCGCAATTGCGACCGGGCGCCCGGATTTTGTCGAGCCCTGCACAAAATATTTCATAATTTCAATTATTTCACAAACAGTAAAACTGAAAAAAAATCAACTACAGTGGAACCTTGGATTACGAGCAAGAGAAGAGAGGAGAGAAGATAGCAGGAGAGGAGAGAGCAAGAGAAGAGAGGAGAGAATATGAGAAGAGAGGAGAGAATATGAGAAGAGAGGAGAGAAGATAGCAGGAGAGGAGAGAATATGAGAAGAGAGGAGAGAATATGAGAAGAGAGGAAAGAATATGAGAAGAGAGGAGAGAAGATAGCAGGAGAGGAGAGAATATGAGAAGAGAGGAGCGAATATGAGAAGAGAGGAGAGAATATGAGAAGAGAGGAGAGAATATGAGAAGAGAGGAGAGAATATAAGAAGAGAGGAGAGAATATGAGAAGAGAGGAGAGAATATGAGAAGAGAGGAGAGAATATGAGAAGAGAGGAGAGAATATAAGAAGAGAGGAGCGAATATGAGAAGAGAGGAGAGAATATGAGAAGAGAGGAGAGAATATGAGAAGAGAGGAGAGAATATGAGAAGAGAGGAGAGAATATGAGAAGAGAGGAGAGAATATGAGAAGAGAGGAGAGAATATAAGAAGAGAGGAGCGAATATGAGAAGAGAGGAGAGAATATGAGAAGAGAGGAGAGAATATGAGAAGAGAGGAGAGAATATAAGAAGAGAGGAGCGAATATGAGAAGAGAGGAGAGAATATGAGAAGAGAGGAGAGAATATGAGAAGAGAGGAGAGAATATGAGAAGAGAGGAGCGAATATGAGAAGAGAGGAGAGAATATGAGAAGAGAGGAGAGAATATGAGAAGAGAGGAGAGAATATGAGAAGAGAGGAGAGAATATGAGAAGAGAGGAGAGAATATGAGAAGAGAGGAGAGAATATGAGAAGAGAGGAGAGAATATAAGAAGAGAGGAGCGAATATGAGAAGAGAGGAGAGAATATGAGAAGAGAGGAGAGAATATGAGAAGAGAGGAGAGAATATAAGAAGAGAGGAGCGAATATGAGAAGAGAGGAGAGAATATGAGAAGAGAGGAGAGAATATGAGAAGAGAGGAGAGAATATGAGAAGAGAGGAGAGAATATAAGAAGAGAGGAGCGAATATGAGAAGAGAGGAGAGAATATAAGAAGAGAGGAGCGAATATGAGAAGAGAGGAGAGAATATGAGAAGAGAGGAGAGAATATGAGAAGAGAGGAGAGAATATAAGAAGAGAGGAGCGAATATGAGAAGAGAGGAGAGAATATGAGAAGAGAGGAGAATATGAGAAGAGAGGAGAGAATATGAGAAGAGAGGAGAGAAGATAGCAGGAGAGAATATGACAGGAGAGAATATAAGAAGAGAGGAGAGAATATGAGAAGAGAGGAGAGAATATGAGAAGAGAGGAGAGAGCAAGGGAGGAAAGGATTGTCTAGAAAAAAAGGAGAGGAGAAAGATGAGAGGAAATGAGAGAGAAGAAAAGGTTGAATCGAGAGAAAGGGGAATGGAGGGAAGAAGGGAGTGTATGAGAGATATAGAAGGAAAAAAGACAAACAGATAAAGAAGGCGAGAGAGGAGAGAGCAAAGAACTGCAATATTCAGTCAGACTTTTCTTGTATTACAATTTAAATGATGTTTACAAATATGTGTGGCCTGTTTGTGTAATAGTGGAATGTTTTATGTGTAGGCTTATAAATATATTAAAGCACAAAGTAATACATATTTATAAAGATGTTTTGTCTTTACTGTATACAGTATATGTTTCATGTGTTGTTTACCTCTATTACTGTCGGAGTCTTTTCATTCCGCATACCTCTCTCATTCTGAGGCTCTGGGGTTCCTATGACTGCAGTCTGGGTCATATTACACTTCTCATAAACTGACCTCCTGGGGTTTCCTCCAAAGAAAAGAACTTGTAGGTCAGCTGACTGCGGAATGTTTGCCTTCAGTGGAATTCCTGACACATTATTTTACGCAACGGGTGTGCGTTTTGATGTGCTGCTATGCATTTGCATTGCACTCTGCATAGTGTGTTTGGGTGCCATTGACAGTGAATGGCAAAGGACCACATGCACATGACAACATTTTTTTTTTTTTTTTGCATTTAAGAGATCTGAGTTCTTTTTGACCCCAGATCTCATATTTAAGAGGACCTGTCATGCTTTTTTCTATTACAAGGGATGTTTACATTCCTTGTAATAGGAATAAAAGTGATCCATTTTTTTATTTATTTTTTCAGTTTAAAAATTAATATAATAAATAAAAATAAATAAGAAAACAATTTTTTTTTTTAAATCGCCCCGTCCCGCCAAGCTCGCGCGCAGAAGCGAACGCATACGTGAGTAGCGCCCGCATATGAAAACGGTGTTCAAACCACACAAGTGAGGTATCGCCGCGATCGTTAGAGCGAGAGCAATAATTCTAGCCATAGACCTCCTCTGTAGCTCAAAAGATGCAACCTGTAATAGAACGTCACCTATGGAGATTTTTAAGGGTAAAAGTTTGACGCCATTCCACGAGCGGGCGCAATTCTGAAGCATGACATATTGGGTATCATTTTACTCGGCGTAACATTATCTTTTACACTATATAAAAAAATTGGGCTAACTTTACTGTTGTCTATTTTTTTATTAAAAAAAGTGAATTTTTTCCAAAAAAAGTGCGCTTGTAAGACCGCTGCGCAAATACGGTGTGACAAAAAGTGTTGCAATGACCGCCATTTTATTCTCTAGGGTGTTAGAAAAATATATATATAACGTTTGGGGGTTTTAAGTAATTTTCTAGCAAGAAAAAACTGTTTTAGCCAAATCTGAAAAACAGACAAGGTCCTTAAGCCCTTTTTCAGTTTAAAAATTAATAAAATAAATAAGAAAACAATTTTTTTTTTTTTTAATCGCCCCGTCCCGCCAATAACATTTTCTATTTTATTTAAATTGTGTCCTGATAAGTAATTTTTTCTTTTCCAAACCAATGTTTATTTATCAGAATGTGGTGCCCTTAGGAAACCCCTTTACTTTCATATTTATTTCAAAGTCCTAAAGCCTGAGAATCACCAGGATAGTCAGGCAATTAGCATGTTCAGATAAGAAAGCCTGTATTCCCAGTGGCCCAGATTCACAAAGGAGATACTCCGTCGTATCTCTGTTTCTATCTATGCGACGGATTCATAGAATCAGTTACGCATAGATAGCCCCTAGATCCAAAAGGTGTAATTGTTTTACACTGTCGGAACTTAGGATGCAGTACCGCGGCCGCCGCTGGGGGGAGTTTGCGTCGTAAACCAGCGTCGGGTATGCAAATTAGGAGTTACGGCGATCCACGACGGTTTTTCGCGTTCACTACGTCGCCGCTAGTCTAGTTTCCCGTCGCAAATTTAGTCGTCGTTTTTGGTGCCTTAACTTTACACAGCACACGTATGTGCTGTATAAAGTATGGCCGTCGTTCCCGCGTCGAAATTTAAAAATTCACGTCGTTTGCGTAAGACGTCCGGGAATACGGAAGTACGCTACGCACGTCGCCCATCGAAAAAATGACGTCACTTCGCGCAAAGCACAGCGGGAAATTCAAAATGGAGCATGCGCAGTAGATCCGGCGCGGGAGCGCGCCTAATTTAAATGGCACACGCCCCTTTGAATTACGCGGGCTTACGCCGGAGGCCGCCGGCGTAGGTTTTCATTGCAAGTGATTTGTGAATCAGGCACTTGCGATGAAAAATTGCGGCGGTGTAACGTATCTATGATACATTACGCCGCCGCAGTTCTACGTGAATCTGGCCCAGTATTCCTGGTTCTCTCATGGTTTAGGATTCAGATGAATGTTCTTGTGATATATAATGCAAAGGAAATATAGCACCTCAAAGTCCCTGTTATAGCACACCTTTAAGCCCTGTACACACGATCGGTCCATCCGATGAGAACGGTCTGATGGACTGTTTTCATTGGTTAACCGATGAAGCTGACTGATGGTTCGTCACGCCCTACACACCAAAAAAACGATCGGGTCAGAACGTGGTGACGTAAAACACAACGACGTGCTGAAAAAAACGAAGTTCAATGCTTCCAAGCATGCGTCGACTTGATTCTGAGCATGCGTGGGTCTTTAACCGATGGTTGTGCCTACTAACGATCGTTTTTTTTGCTATCGGTTAGGAATCCATCGGTTAAATTTAAAACAAGTTGGCTTTTTTTTAACCGATGGATAAATAACCGATGGCGCCCACACACGATCGGTTTGGACCGATAAAAACGGTCCATCAGACCGTTCTCATCGTTTTAACCGATCGTGTGTACGCGGCCTTAGTTTGCCGATTAACCACTTAATACCCGCAAGCCGTCAAATGACGTCCAAAACGGGGACCTGTTATCCCGGGTGGACGTCATATGACGTCCTGGGCTTTGCGGGGGGATATCTCAATGATGCCTGCATCCAGAGGCATCATTGAGATATCATTTTTTAGCGGCGGCGATCCTGCGCACTGTAAGAATGATCATAGCGGCGGTTCCGCTGCTAGATCGTTCTTACAGGCGGCGGGAGGGGACATTCCCCCCTCCCGCCGCCATCCGGTGCTTCTCCGGGCTCTCCCGTCCCATCGGGGGCACGGAGGGATGATCGCTGTCCGCCGGATGTTTGCCATAGAGATGACTGGTGACCAGATGGTCACCAGTCATCTCTATGACCGTCGGAGGCCCGGCGCGATGTGATGACGTCACGCCCGGGTTCCCGTAAGTAAACAAACCGCAATTGCGGCTAGTTTGAATGAGATCTGTGAATTTTTTTCCACGATCTCATTCTTTCCAGCCTGGAGGAGAGATGTGGGGTCTTATTGACCCCCGCATCTCTCCTTAAAGAGGACCTGTCACACACATTTCCTATTACAAGGGATGTTTACATTCCTTGTAATAGGAATAAAAGCGATTGAAAAAAAAAAGTGTAAAACATAAATAAATAAGTAAAATAAAAAATAAATAATAATAATAAAAAAATTAAAATGCCCCTGTCCCCGGTAGCTCGCGCTCAGAAGCGTACGCACACGTAAGTCCCGCCCGCGTATGCAAACGTCGATCAAACCACACATATGAGGTGTCGCCGCGTGCGTTATAGCGTGTGCAACAATTCTAGCACTAGACCTCCTCTGTAACTCTAAACTGGTAACCTGTAAAAATGTTAAAGTGTTTCCTATGGAGATTTTTAAGTAACGAAGTTTGGCGCCATTCCATGAGTGTACGCAATTTTAAAGCATGACATGTTAGGTATCTATTTACTCGGCGTAACCTCATCTTTCATATTTTACCAAAAAATTGGGCTAACGTTACTGTTTTGTTATTTTTTAATTTATGAAACCATTTTTTTACAAAAAAAAAGCCGTTTGAAAAATTATTGCGCAAATACGGTGCAAGATAAAAAGTTGCAATGGCCGCCATTTTTTTCCCTAGGGTGTCTGCTAAAAAAAACATATATAATGTTTGGGGGTTCTGAGTAATTTTCTAGCAAAAGAATGATGATTTGTACATGTAGGAAAGAAGTGCCAGAATAGGCCCGGGAAGGAGGTGGGTTTTAAAGCCCGGTATTGAAGTGGTTAAGGACAAAACAGCAGATTGGCTATACAAGTGATACCGTACACTGATATGGACAATACTCCACTTAGTTTTGCAAGAGCAGTACGATGACTATATTTACCTTAAGCATATAAAAACTAGACATATTATTAAAAAGAAAAGAATGTGTACTATGCAATACCAAATGTAAATGATAGCAATCATTTTGAAACAGAACTGAAGGAACCTATGAAGGTATGACAACAGTATTGTGAAATTCAGATTACCTGATGACTAAGTAGGAAGAGGAAGGTCAGGTCTTTGGGGAAAGAGAGAAATGAAGGACGACCTGTAAATCGTGTTGGGAGATGGAGTGCGGAATGACAAAACCAGTCCTTGGATTTTAGGGTTAGAATCTCCCAACATGATTTACAAATCGTCATTGATTTCACTCCTTCCCCAAAAGACCTAGGCCCGGATTCAGATACGAGTTACAACGGCGTATCTCCTGATACGCCGTCGTAACTCTGAGTGTGCGGGGTCGTATCTATGCGCCTGATTCTTATAATCAGTTACGCATAGATTTCCCTAAGATCCGACCGGCGTAAGTCTCTTACGCCGTCGTATCTTAGTTGCATATTTACGCTGGACGCTAGGTTGGCGCTTCCGTAGGAATATGCAAATTAGGTAGATACGCCGATTCAGAAACGTACGTCCGCCTGGCGCATTTTTTTACGTCGTTTACATAAGGCTTTTTTCCGGCGTAAAGTTACCCCTCATAAAGCAGGGGTAAGTCATGTTAGGTATAGACGTCGGAAACATAAGAACAGCGCCGTATTTTACGTCGTTTATGTAAGTCGTTCTCGAATAGGGCTGTACGTAAGTTATGTTCATGTCGAAAGCATCGACAGTTTGCGGCGTAATTTGGAGCATGCACACTTGGAAACGTTCACGGACGGCGCATGCGCCGTTCGTAAAAAACGTCAATTACGTGGGGTCACAAGTAATTTAAATAAAACACGCCCACATCATCCACATTTGAATTTGGCGGGCTTACGCCGACACATTTACACTACGCCGCCGTAACTTAGGGCGCAAGTTCTTTCTGAATACGGAACTTGCGCCCTAAGTTACGGCGGCGTAGTGTATCTGAGATACGCTACGCCCGCCGATAGATACGATAATGTATCTGAATCCGGGCCCTGACCTTCATCTTCCTGTAAAGCCCCGTACACACGATAGGTTAAACAGAGGACAACGGTCTGATGGACCGTTTTCATCGGTCAAAACCGATTGTGTGTGGGCCCCATAGGTTATTTATCCATAGGTTAAAAAAAAGCAATCTTGGGGGTAAATGGAAAGAACCAGCGGAGCTGATGGACCCATCGGGCCCCTATGGCCTGGACTACTTCAGGGCCCTACAACTGAGCCATTTTTTGGACACTATGCAACCACGTGATGACCCCCCCCCCCCCCCGCCTGACACGACATTCGAGACACTTTGCACCGACCCGGGACCTTAACCCACGCTCTGTCTCTGACGTATAGCATCCTGAACACTCCCCCAACAGAAGAACAGATTCCAGGCCTTAGCAAGTGGGAAAGGGATCTTAACTGCCGATTTACTGGCAACATGAGACAACGCGTTCTCACTTTCACACATAAATCGTCCCTGAGCGTTCGTGTTCAGGAGACGAATTACAAAATTTTGACCCGCTGGTACAGGACGCCGACCCTACTACACAAACTTTTCCCTGCATCGTCAGATCAGTGCTGGCGGTGCGGGGCAGAGGAAGGCACTCTACTACACATTTTCTGGTCCTGCGACCGATTGAGGGGCTTCTGGAAAGAGGTCCAACGCATCTCCCAGATGTTCTCGGACCGTACATTAAAAGACGACCCAGCACTCTTCTTGATGCACGCGACAGAGGCACCGGAGAAGGCCTACAAGAAGTCGGTAGTGCGCCATCTTTTAGATTCTGCCAAGGCCTGCATACCCCTATGCTGGAAATCCCAGCACCCGCCTACTGTAGCACAGTGGCTTAGGAAAGTGGACGACATTGGCCAGATGGAGGACCTGATCCTTACTGGTCAACAAAGACAGGAGGTGTACATAGAGACGTGGCGACCGTGGAACATCTTTAGATATTCGGACGAGGGAAGGGTCCTCAGAGGGGAGTCACTGGAGTAGTGAGGCCCACGCAAACCTGGCTGGTCTTAGTCCTAGCACCCGCCATCCTGACCCCATCCCCTGGCCCCCCCACCCCCCCCCCTTCCAGTGCTAACCCCCCCCCTTCAACGGGGCTCTGCCCCTTTTCTTCTCTCCCTTTTCGGGGAGAAGCGCTCTAGGCGCATCTCCCGCCGCTTACGACTCTTCCTTTTAAGCTTGACTTCCCTTCCCTTCTTAATTTCGCTCTAATCTCAATTTTCACTTTAGAAAATGTGAGGGGAAGTGGTCCCGTTGGCCCTGGATTCTCTGGAGTATACACACAGTGGACTTGAAGCTCTACGGGGACGCGGGTCCCACCATATAGAGGGTCCCTTAGTGGGCTCCCCGGGGGGCAGTGGGCTCCCTTTTCCTGTTATCAGAGGACTATTAAGGATCTGCACATCTGTTCAAACAGGCTGTTATTGTTCTCCAATGAGCTGTGTTCTGTTGGATGCTGTACAATTTTTGTGTGTTGTCGGGGTCCATGTGGGCCAGTTTTTACCTGCTTTGAATAAATAAAATAAAAAAAAAGCAATCTTGTTTTAAATTTAACCGATGGATACCTAACCGATCGTAAAAAAACGATCGTTAGTAGACACGACCATCTGTTAAAAATCCACGCATGCTCAGAATCAAGTCGACGCATGCTTGGAAGCATTGAACTTCGTTTTTTTCAGCACATGGTTGTGTTTTACGTCACCGCGTTCTGACACAATCGTTTTTTTAACCGTTGGTGTGTGGGCGCGACGGACCATCAGTCAGCTTCATCGGTTAACCGATGACAACGGTCCATCAGACCGTTCTCATCGGATGGACTGATCGTGTACGAGGCTTAATTCTCCAATCTTGTTGGACTCAATCAACTTTTGTTAAAAATAGGTATAGCCTGATGTGTTAGCTTTGTGAACTGCGCCTACTGTATGACCTATTTCAACCTATCTATGCAGCAATTAAGACACTGATACTGGAATACAGAAGTAAATTCCTGTCAGGTGTGATAAGAGATTAAAGGAATTTAAAATGAGTAATACCGTTTCCAGTAAGAGTATTATTAGTGTGTGGAAGTAATCCTGCTAGACTTATCCTTAGTATAGATTGCAGCTGCCGGTTGGCTGTTTTATGTTGGGCTTATTTAAATGCATTGTAAAGAGCAATGACGACGGTCAAAGAAATATAACCAATAGCAACCAATCAGATTTTGGTTCACTGTAAATTAGTGAACCGCTGAAATAATATTCTGATTGATTGTATGGGTTATTTTGTCCTTTGTCTTATGAAAGTAGATCTTTAGTTAAACATTAATTCTATGGTAAATTTAAAGTAGATTGCAAGCTATTTAAGAAGAAAAAAAACAATGGCTGAGGGCACAATCCAGTGTATGATGTTAAAATCCCTTATTGTGCTAGAATGGGGTACATACAGGAAGCAAGAGGTCTCTAAGGTGCTTCACTCTGAACAGTCCTACTAATATACCCCAAACACACAGGATTTGACACAACTGCAGAAGAAGTAGTCATACATGACCCAACCCCGCAGCATTCGCCAGAAAATTTAAAAGTGACATTACACCAGAATTGCAATAATATTGGCATAATAATAATATTAATACATTAATGGCAAATACTAGGCACTTGTCTACAAATGAATTGTGTCCCCATGTTGTGGATTGTTTGTATCATGTTTAATACAGTTTAAGTCACTTGTTGCCTTATTCCTGACTAAGCTGGGGAACATTGGAGTTGTGGTTAAAGGGGTTGTAAAGGTACAATTTGTTTTTCCTAAATAGCTTCCTTTACCCTAGTGCAGTTCTCCTTCACTAACCTTATCCTTCGATTTTGCTTTTAAATGTCCTTATTTCTTCTGATAAATGAATAAATACTGATGCGCTCGTATTAACTTATGTGCAATGTGAATCGTACATATACAATCAAGCAAAAAAACCTGGTGAAGAAACTCTTAATATATGTGAGTAGATCATGAAAAAGTCCTGATGATTGAATCAGCCAGTCTGCAGTGATCCTTCCCTAATTGCCAAGCTCTCACTTCAATGTGATCGGGTTACAACAACCTCCAGCAGCGATCAGATGTTTCCAGTTTCATTCAGTCACATGCAAAAGAGGAGGACATGTATGCACATGTATCGTCACTCGTCACATGACTTAGTCATGGGTATTCTACCTTGTGATATGCCTACATGATCTCTATAACTTGAGATCCACCTCATCTGGTAAGCGGCATTGATCACCTTTTGTTTTTTGATGAACAGAATGTATGAATTATCTTCTGACAAGCCGTTTTTCTAAGTCACGTGACGATACATGTGGGGGAGGAGCCTACAGTGACGGACCATCAGATGTCTATCCCGAGTGAGGAGTCCACTTAAACTGAGCGGCAACATACCCTGTCTATAAAATAAGCAAGGATACGTGAGTGCACTAAGTGCAGCCTTTATCCACATCTATATGGTACAATATTGCGCTATGTTTCCTTTCCTCCTCTTTTGCATGTGACTGAATGAAACTGGAAACATCTGATCGCTGCTGGAGGTTGTTGTAACCTGATCACATTGAAGTGAGAGCTTGGCAATTAGGGAAGGATCACTGCAGACTGGCTGATTCAATCATCAGGACTTTTTCATGATCTACTCACATATATTAAGAGTTTCTTCCCCAGGTTTTTTTTTTTGCTTGATTGTATATGTACGATTCACATTGCACATGAGTTAATACGAGCGCATCAGTATTTATTCATTTATCATTTGGTTTAGTTCACCGTTTTTTGATTGCTGCTGTATTATTTAGTTATTTTTTGTGTGGTGTCTTTGAGATTATTTGTCAGTAGCGCTGTAGTCCTTTTCACCTTATTTCTTCTGATAAATCCTCACTTCCTGTTCTGTCTGTAACTCCAAACCATAATGCGAGGCTTTCTCCCTGGTGTGGAGTGTCGTGCTCGCCCCCTCGATTGGACTACTGGTGAGTCAGGACGCCCACTAACACACATCTCCTTTCTCTATCTGCAACGTACAGAGCGTCCTGACTCTCCCGTAGTCCAAGGGAGGGGGTGAGCATGACACTCCACACCAGGGAGAAAGCCTTGCATTACTGTGTGTAGTTACAGACAGAAGAACAGGAAGTGAGTATTTCTCAGAAGAAATAAGGACATTTAAAAGCAAAATGGAAGGGTGAGGTAAGTGAAGGAGGACTGCACTAAGGTAAAGGAAGCTATTTAGTAAAAAAAAAATTGTAACTTTACAACCCCTTTAAGCCTTATTGGGAAGAAGTAAATGTATTAACTGTGCAAATATGGTCAGCTCAGAAATGAGTGGTGATTAGTCACTAGGAGTCACCCACCTGGCGGTGAGAGCTAACCTGCTTGTGGCACACCACGGGCCCCCGGTGGCCGGTTAGACATCTGGAGCCCTAGCTGGAATCAAGCAAAATGTAGGTCTACAAGTAAAGTGCTCTGCGAATAAAGGGTTAATGTGGGTACTGACCAGGGCATGTGACAGGAAGGACTAACAACATGTGTACAGAGTGTGAGCTTTTGAGCTAAAACGAGTGCCGTGGACCTGAAGTTCTGTCTGTAGAGCGGTCGCCGCCATCTCTCCCGTGGCCGGAGGCGTGATGATGTCAATCCCGCGGAGCTGCCATTGCTTCAGTTTGCCTCAGTAAGCATGTGCCAATGACATTGGCACATGCAGGGCGCAGGGGGAATCCCCTAAACCGTGCAGCTTTAGGAGATATCCTGGGTAGCTACAGGTAAGCCTTAATATAGACTTACCTGTAGCATAAAGTGGTTGTAAAGGGGTAACATTTTTATATCCTCTATTTAATCATAACTCAAAAAATCCAGAACACGAGATTATATGAAATTACATAATTTACAGACTAGTCCCCCTAGCAGTCTCCTGCTTTGTTTTGCTCTGTGGAGTTCTAGGAATTGAGGAATGTGACAACCCCCCCCCCCCCCCCACCTCCTCGCAGCCTCATTGTTGAAAATCAGCTGAATTACAACGAAAGTTCCAGATTGTCCAGATGTTTTATTACAACAGCATGGGGTGTATACAGATGTTGTTACGTAGGCCCAGCATGCTAGACATCTATCCTGTACTATCCAGGAGACACTGCATCTCTGTGAAGTCACAATGTCCATCACATTATATATTTAAAGAGGGAGTTCACCCATAAATATTTTTTTACCCTTAGATTCCTGCTCATTTAGTCTAGGGGAATCGGCTAGTTGTTTTAAAATTCGAGCAGTACTTACCGTTGTAGAGAGCGATCTTCTCCGCCGCTTCCGGGTATGGGTCTTCGGGACTGGGCATTCCTTCTTGATTGACAGCCTTCCGAGAGGCTTCCGACGGTCGCATCCATTGCGTCACGAGTAGCCGAAAGAAGCCGAACGTCCGTGCGGCTCTATACTGCGCACCGACGTTTGGCTACTTTCGGAAAATCGTGACGCGATGGATGCGACCGTCGGAAGCCTGTCGGAAGACTGTCAATCAAGAAAGAACGCCAAGTCCCACAGCCCATACCCGGAAGCGGCGGAGAAGATCGCTCTCTAAAAAGGTAAGTACAGCTTTGATTTTAAAACAACTAGCCGATTCCCCTAGACTAAATGAGCATCCATCTAAGGGTAAAAATAGCAATTTACCGGTGAACCTCCACTTTAAGTTTAAATAAAGTAAAGGCAAAACTTATTTTTTTAATTTTGGAAAGAGTAAGGGAGCAGTGCTTTAACCAGCTCCTGCCCATAGCAGATTGACGGGCGGGCGGGATGCTCCTCCTTCCGGGAAGACTTCATATGACGTCCACTCAGTGATCAGTATGTGAGCCGACTCCCTTGGACACAGTGCATCACCGATCAGGGTAAAAAGCCAATGACATTGGCTCTTTACCATGTGATCAGTTGTGTCCAACTAATGCTGGTTATTAGAATTTCCTTTCCTCAGTGCTGTCAGTGTGTGAGGAAAGGAAAGTCAATAACTGTATTTCCTGTGACAGGGGATATTTACACTGATAATCAGGACACAGATGATCAGTGCTTATCAGTGCAGACTCATCAGTGCCTCTTCATCAATGCAGCTTATCAGTGCCCATCAGTGCAGCCTCAACAGTGCCCATCAGTGAAGACAAAAAAATACTTATTTTTAGGGCTGGTACTGATTAAAATTTCCGTGTTCGATTAATCTATTTTTTTTAATCGATTAATCGACAAATTTCAATTAATTATAACGCATATACATTTTTCGGGTCACCACCATATATAGTCCCCACTGTAATATCCACAATCACCCCCACTGTAATATCCACAGACATCTCCCCCACTGTAATCCACAGACATCTGCCCCACTGTAATATCCACAGACATCTCCCCCCACTGTAATATCCACAGACATCTCCCCCACTGTAATATCCACAGACATCTCACCCACTGTAATATCCACAGACATCTCCCCCACTGTAATATCCACAGACATCTCCCCCACTGTAATATCCACAGACATCTCCCCCCTGTAATATCCACAGACATCTCCCCCACTGTAATATCCACAGACATCCCCTCCCTGTAATATCCACAGACATCTCCCCACTGTAATATCCACAGACATCTCCCCCACTGTAATATCCACATACATCTCCCCCACTGTAATATCCACAGACATCTCCCCCACTGTAATATCCACAGACATCTTCCCCCTGTAATATCCACAGACATCTCCCCACTGTAATATCCACAGACATCTCCCCCACTAGAATATCCACAGACATCTCCCCCCACTGTAATATCCACAGACATCTCCCCACTGTAATATCCACAGACATCTCCCCCACTGTAATATCCACAGACATCTCCCCCCTGTAATATCCACAGACATCTCCCCCACTGTAATATCCACAGACATCTCCCCCACTGTAATCCACAGACATCTCCCCCACTGTAATATCCACAGACATATCCCCACTGTAATATTCACAGACATATCCCCACTGTAATATTCACAGACATCACCCCCACTGTAATATTCACAGACATCACCCCCACTGTAATATCCACAGACATCACCCAACTGTAATATCCACAGACATCTCCCCCACTGTAATATCCACAGACATCTCCCCCGCTGTAATATCCACAGACATCTCCCCCACTGTAATATCCACAGACATCTCCCCACTGTAATATCCACAGACATCTCCCCCACTGTAATATCCACAGACATCTCCCCCCTGTAATATCCACAGACATCTCCCCCACTGTAATATCCACAGACATCTCCCCCGCTGTAATATCCACAGACATCTCCCCCACTGTAATATCCACAGACATCGCCCCCACTGTAATATCCACAGACATCGCCCCCACTGTAATATCCACAGACATTTCCCCACTGTAATAGCCACAATCACCCCACTGTAATATCCACAGACATCTCCCCCACTGTAATATCCACAGACATCTCCCCCACTGTAATATCCACAGACATCTCCCCACTGTAATATCCACAGACATCTCCCCCACTGTAATATGGTCCACATCTCCCCCACTGTATAGGAAGATTAGTGCTTGCTTAGTGTTACCAGAGAAGCCGGCCGAACACGAGCAGTTGAGGCCGGGTGATGGCGTCAGCGCGCCGCTCTAGGCTCACCTAGGCGGCCGCCGGGTGGACCAAGATGACCACCGCTCCGGGAGCGAGGCCGATGCCGCAAACTTTCCTATGGCCGAGGCAGTAGCGGAGCTCCGCCGATCACGTGGTGTGCCGATCTGCATATGGTGACCTGTTCGGATCACGGATCATTTACGATCCGTTGCACCACTAGTACCGATCAAAAGAATTTTGATCGATCAAAAAATTTTACGATTAATCAAGGAATTAATCTTTAATTTCCACAGCCCTACTTATTTTCAACAGAACATTTTGAAAAAAAAAAACACCTTTTTCTTAATTTCTGCCTTTTTTCGTTTGTTTAGCAAAATAATAAAAAAATCAGTGGGCCAGATTCAAGTAGAATCGCGCAATATTTGCGTGGGCAAAGAGCAAATTTTTTTCTCTGCGCCCACGCAAATATTGCGCTTTGCCCGCGATTCACGGAGCAGTTGCTCCGTAAATTGCGCGGGCAATATGCCAAGCAGCCGGGCGCAAGGCTGCCTAATGTAAATGATCCCGCCGGGGGCGGGAATCATTTAAATTAGGCGCGCTCCCGCGCCGAGCGAACAGCGCATGCTCCGTCGGGAAACTTTCCCGACGTGCATTGCGGCAAATGACGTCGCAAGGACGTCATTTGCTTGTAAGTGAACGTGAATGGCGTCCAGCGCCATTCACGGTTCACTTACGTAAACGACGTGAAATTTGAACGTCGCGAGCGGGAGGCGCAGCTATACTTT
>NC_053498.1:29479245-29630484 GCF_905171775.1 Rana temporaria
TTTCTATAAACTTTTTTCTATTGGTGAAACAAGATGGACTTCTGTCTTTTTTTCAACCAAAGGCTCCTTTCACACGAGTAGACTGTTTGGTAGATATGTGCAATTTGTTCAGTTCCAAATTTGTTTAACGAATTTAGACAAATTAGTTAATTCTGAAATATCAAAATTCTCTAATTTCAAAATGTTTCTGAAAATCCAAAGATTCAAAAACCCGAAAATCTGAAATAATAACCAATAATAACTAAACTATTGGTAACTATTAAATTATAGGTATTGGAATTTCCTTTAAAATTTGGTAAACGTAACGAATATGAATTTATCTGAAGTTACGAATTATCCAAAATAAAAAATGCTGCATCTAAACGAATGGAATGTAACAAATAAATAGTAATAAATAACAATAATTATAATGAAAACATATTTTTTATTATTATTTGGTGCCGTTCCATTTATTTGGATGCAGCATTTTTTATTTCGGATAATTCGTAACTTCAGATAAATTTGTATTCATTACGTTTACTAACAGACAAATTTGAAAGGACATTCCAATACCTATAATTTAATAGTTATTATTAGTTATTTAAAATTATTTGATTTTCGTTCTTTCTAATTATCAGCATTTACTTTCTTATTTTAGAATTTTTAAATTTTCACCGACCCCCAATCCTCTACACTAAAAACAGACGGAGGTTGATCCATTCCCCATCTGTCTAGTGGATCGGATCAGATGGAAGTCAGGTGTAAAAGAAATTGTAAGGAAGAGTGGAAAGATCCCTGGTGCCGCACATCCACGGAGTCCTATGGTGGTATGAGAGAGACGACTTCAGCTTGGGCTCCCACCAGGCCACACCTTCAATGCGTTTATCTCCACCCCTCGGAGCTTAGTCATAGATCCCCTTGACTAAGCCCCAAGGGGCGGACTGAAACACATTGGAGGCGTGGCCTGGTGGTAGCCCAAGCTGAGGTTGTCTCTCTCATACCACCATAGGACTCCGTGGATGTGCGGCACCAGGGATCTTTCCACTCTTCCTTCCAGTGACTACAGGAGCTTCGACAAGCTCCATCCCTTGCTGGCACTCCTGCAGTGGTTGCAGCATTACCCACACTACTCCCGATAGTGATCGAGTCTGAGTGGCACACTAAAGAAACCATGGGTCACAGGTGTAAAAGAAAGGAGGTCCGTTTACATCCAACCACTCAGAGTAGAGCAGGTTGCATCTGTGTTTGCGCTGCATAAGCGGAGTCGCCCCCCCACATGTGGAAGGGGTCTAATGCCACATACACACGATCAAAAAATTCTGACAAGATCCATATTTCTGTTATTTTATGTTCAATAATTATTGTAAAACCCTGTGTATGTATACGGAAATTAATTGTATTCCTATTTTAACTTTAATAAAATGTTTGAAACAAAAAAAAAATTCTGACAAGAAAAGTCCGATGTGAGCTTTTGGTCGGAAATTTCGTCCGTGTGTAAGCTCCAGTGGAATTTTTCTGTCGGAATTTCCACCAAGAAACATTTGAGAACTGGTTCTCAAAGTTTCAGACGGGAAACGTTCTTGGAGGAAATTTGGATTGTCTGTATGCAATTCCGACAGAGAAAAATCCTACGCATGCTCGGAAGCATTGAACTTAATTTTTCTCGGCTCGTCGTAGTGTTGTACGTCACTGCGTTCTTGACGGACGTAATTTGGTGTCACCGTGTGTATGCAACACAAGTTTGAGCCAAAATTCAGTCGGAAAAAAAATACATGGTTTTCTTGTTGGAATTTCTGATCGTGTGTACGCGGCATAACTATGTAAAAATTAACTGGAGAGCAGAATTAAAGCCAAAGATAAGATGACAATGGATAGCTTATGAGAAATAACAAAAACTAGCTTTTGCTATAATATTCACCTCCAATCCCTTGCAGTCCAGTAGTTTTCGGGGTTGATGGGGAATTTGGCGGCAGGTTATTTATCAGGTGAATGTGCCACTTGCTACCAGATGCAGTGACCCCTGCCACCAGATGCAGTGTCGCTTGCCACCCATAGTCTGCCACCAGATGCAGTGCTGCTGTCACTCCCTCTGCATGAGCCGCATGCATAGAAGGAAAGGAATGGAGTCACTATCTGGAGAGTAAAGATCACACCAGACTCCCTGCTGCTTACTGCTGGGTGCCGGAGAAGGAGGTTCTGAGGTGGGTGGGGACAGCAGTGCTGCACTAGGCACAGGCCTCGCTCCTGGCCTCACTGTCAGAGTAAATTGTCACTGGTTGCCAGATGCCAGGCAGAGCCAGCCATGGCAACCAGTTCCGGAAATGTAGTTAGTAGGGGGTGGCTGTGTCCTCCATTTCATTCCGGGACACTGTATTGTCCTGGAATGAAGGTGCCCGGGACCCAGGACAGACATGTCAATTGCAGGACAGTCCCGGGCAATCCGGGTCATGTGGGCAGCCTACCTTGTCACCACCTGTGGGATGCACTAAAGAATATCTTTCTTCTTAGAATCACACTTCCCCCAACGTATTAGAGATGAAGAGATACAAACATGTTTGTAGTCCATATCAGGAGAGCAGCTTAATGTGACAACTATGGCTCCCTCCATGGATACAGTGAAGGAGTGAAGTAGCCACCCAGGAACAGGAAGTGCGTAATTTGCAGGATTAATAGGTAAAAATAAAGCAAAAGAAGATTGAAAAAAAAAGGATAATTAATGCAGCCACCACACCAAGGACTTGTTGCAATATATTACATTTTTGAAACAGAGCGGAGGCTGTCAATCAGCTGGAGGTCCCTCCTTGTCACCTTTTTTCCCCCTGGTGTCAAAACTTGTCAGAAGTGATTCATACTGATACCAGAGGAACAAAGAAACAGACATAAATGACAGTGATCTTGATTGAAACAAACACTATAGAAGGATGTGCTTTGTTCATACTTTTAAAGTGGTTGTAAACCTCAGATATAGACAAATTAACACAAGATAATTACTTCTCAAATGCATTGCAACAATACATTTATAAAGTAGATGTTATCCCTAACTGTATTTAATTGATTAAAGCACTGTACATTACAATCACTATTTTTAAATAAAATACTTGTTTTCATCTTCTTTGAAGAAATACACAAAGGTCACTCATTTTTTAAAGAATACATTTTTTTATTTTATAGCATTTTAGTAAATACAGAAATAAAGAAAAATTATCAGCAACATAGATCAACTCTCAGCCCTGGCTGTAATTTTTGAAGCGAGCTTGGTTTAGCAAAAAGATAAAAAATAAATCATATAATGATACCATAATAAAACGGAAATAAAGACTCCTTATTGCGGTAGAAAACACAATACAGCAAATTCAGAAAAAAAAAAACATAATACCACAATGTAATGCACTTTCAAACACAACAGGAAAAGCTAAAGCATGTTAAAAGGATTTTACCATTTGTGCAGATTACAGAATATGCAATTTTGTCCATCCCAGCCGAAATCGGCACCATCATATAACCCTTGGTTGCTACTAGTAACTAACATCCACATACACCATATCACCCTGCTGCCAGACCTCCATCTATCACCTCAAAAGACAACGAACATGAAAAATAATTTGCGTTGTTTTGTTTTTGTTTATTGGGGGATATAACTTGGTTGAGTAAGGAGGATATGGGATGCCATATTTAGTGAACCTTGATGAACTGTTTAGCCTTGAAGAATTGATGTGCTACTAACATTTAGGCCTCATGCACACTGGACGTTTTTACAGCAGCTGTTTTTGGCAGTAGAATATTTTTTCTACAGTCAATAAACTCTCCATCATGTTATCCTATGTGTCCATGCACACATAGGCTGTTATTAGCAGTTTTGGGCAGTGGCGTTATTGAGCAGTAAAAAAAAAAGCTAGTGGGTTCTGAGAGACGTTTTTCAGATGTAAAAACGATCTAATGCTGATAAATGCTGATAAGCGTTGATAAACGCTTAAAAACTTCACTCACCAGCGTTTTTTAAAGTTTTTGATCCATTTAAAAAAAAGATAATTTTTTTCCTTAAAAAAAAACGCTAACGTGGAAAAACGGTAAAAAAACGCTATTGAAGAAACGTTGAAAAAAGCTGAAAATAGTTGAAAAAAGTTGATAAACTCACTGCAAAGCTACTGGCGTTTTTATAACGTTATTTTAACGTCCAGTGTACATGAGGCCTTACAGACTCTTACCCTGCATATCACCATGCAGACTATTTCTCCTCTTCCTCTGCACTAACTCCTGCAGACTGTTGCTCCCAGGACTTCTCTAATCCTGCACAAATGTCCACTGCACAACTACTATATCACTGCAGAATTATTAGATCCAGTCCCATCTTCTTTGTGACAAAAAGGAATCACTCTGAATAATCCCAACTAGCTGGCTGTGTTTAGGTGCTGCTACTAGGCCAGAGGTCTGCAATACCTCTCCCCGGCGGCCTAGTAATTTAGTTGGTTGGTGGACTACTGATCCCAGCTGGCCCGACTTGCAAATCCTGCCCTCGTGGGGCACATAGATTTGACATACTTCCCCACAGTCTCTCCTCTGTTCCGGGACTCCTCAATGACCAAGTAAAGATGAGGACTTCATCCATGACCGTGTAAGGATGAAGCTCCCACACATCTCTCCTGGGCTCCTCCACGCTCTGTGCACCCCCCCCGCCCAGATGGGGGCTACTTCCTGCCATTGTCTAGTACTCCATTCTCCAAGTCAACTGGCCGATAACTCCTCCCCAGAGGCATGTGACCTCAGCCTATATGGGAGGGCTGCCCCCTGCCAATACCAAGTGGGGATGGGTCAGGGCACCTCACATGACCTGCTTGCCATTCCAGTCCTAGGCCCTGTGCCTCTTTTCCAGAACAATCCATTGGAAAAACTAGAGCACAGGTGGTCAAACCCACTGCTGCACTAACCACTCCCTGCCCCCAGATCAAAACAAGCAGGCCTAGCCTGAAGCATAGGCCTGCATAAATTTACCTGCGCTGACAGTTTCCCTAGAAAAATCCTATTCTAGCACCTACCTACGGTAGAGGGTGCTACATATCTATATATCTATCTACAGATAGATAGATAGATAGATATAGATAGATATAGATAGATAGATAGATAGATAGATAGATAGATAGATAGATAGATAGATAGATAGATAGATAGATAGATAGATAGATAGGATGAATATACACACACATACAAAATATAGGAGGCACTATATCACCTGTTTATGACTAAGCCGACTTGCTTTGACGAGACTGCTTACACCTAATGCCATGCCCCCAAAGGGGGTTCTAGGAAAAGTTGAAGTGTGTAAGAGAAGAAGTGGAAGTGCTATGCCATAAATCAGAAAAATTAAAGTAAATTATTAAGAAAATTATTTGTTTTTCTTTTTTTGCTTCCCCTTTTTCTTTTTATAATTGTTATTGAAGTTTTGAATCAAAATGAACACAAACACGATCATTCACATAATCGTATAGATTGCGAGTCATCCTATTCCTGAAAAGGAAAACCACAATATGAAGAGGCCTGCCTATACACTTATGATCTCAAATAAAGAAACTTCTTGTGACAACTCACCCTACAAACCAACCCCCAACCAACCAGGGAAAGAAAAAGCCGGGGGGGGGGGATTATAATTCTCTCCCGACACCTCCACCCCAATTAGGCTATTTTACAATTAAAAACCCCTTCTCTAGCAACTCCCTCATCTTTGAGGATGCACAGACGAATTTGCATGAAGTCCAAGCTGAAAGACTTTCTCGTAATTGTCGCTTATTATTACTACGGTCATTTACTCCATCCTCCAAGTAAATCCAAAGAAAATTCTAATCATTCTCATTCGAGTGGTACAAGGCATCCAACGTGTTTCGAGGGATTAGGCACTCTCTTCATCACAGGTTATAACAACTGTGACTGGACTCAATAGGGAGCTTTTTATATGCAAATAATCAAGAGTAGGGATGAGCCGAACACCCCCCAGTTCGGTTCGCACCACAACACCCCGAACAGGCAAAAAGTTCTACCAAACATGTAAACCCTATTAAAGTCTATGGGACACAAACATGAAAAATCAAAAGTCCTAATTATAAAGGTTTATATGCAAGTTATTGCCATAAAAAGTGTATGGGGACCTGGGTACTGCCCTATGGAACATGTACCAATGCAAAAAAAAGTTGAAAAAGTTGAAAAAAAAAGTTATTATATTCTTTTAACTATCGTGCATGGGGGGATCCTCTTAGTCTGCCTGTAAAGTGATGCATCTGTGCATGGTAGTAGACATTTCTAAAGGAAAAAATGTAATTTAAATTTGCTTGCGGCAGTAATGTATTGCCGACTCCCGGCAAGATCGATGAAAAAAATGGTGTGGGAACAGTTTGGGGATGGGCCCTTCCTGTTCCAAAATGATTGAGCACCAGTGCAAAAAGCAAGATCCATAAAGACATAGATGAGCGAGTTTGGGGTGGAGGAACTAGACTGACCTGCACAGAGTTCTGACCTCCACCCAATAGAATATCTTTTGGATCAATTAGAGTGGACACTGTGAGCCAGGCCTTCTCGTTCAACATCAGTGCCTGACCTCACAAATGTGCTTCTGGAAGAATGGTAAAACATTCCCATAGACACTCATAAACCTTGTGGACAGCTTTCCCAGAAGAGCTGAAGCTGTTCTAGCTGCAAAGGGTGAAGAATATGGAGGGAAACCACCAGAGGAGTATAGCAATGGAGACCTTTGCCACATCCCAAATCAAGAAGAAATTGAAAAGATGGGTGCCCCAGAGAGTGTCCCTGGGGCACCCATCTTTGCAATTTCTAGCTGCAAAGGGTAGGCCAACTCAATTGTGAACCCTACGGACTAAGACGCCAATATAGTTCATGTGCATGTAAAGGCAGGTGTCCCAATACTTTTGACAATATAGTATACATATATAAATCATGATTATTAAAAAAAATGTCCATCTGAATAACACTTGCCTATAATGAGATTTATAATTGTAATGTTGCTATCCAGGGGAATATGTTATCTGTTAAACGGCCAGCATCAGAAATTACTCCTTGTTATGGAAACCTTTAAAAGTACTTATGTGAATGTTAGAAAATCTTTGTTCACATTGAGGTTGATTTAGGTTAGATATGTTGTGGTAAGGTAAAAAGGCGGTTCATATCTTGAAAAGTCAAAATGAAAGTGCTGATTTGATTTTGTAATTTCATCCACACTATTAGCATTTACTACAGCAAGATTTCAGCTTCCGAAAAAGGCAGTGGAGCATTTTGAGCTGTGTGTTATTATTACTACAGTACAATGATTCCTCATTTTCAGGGATGAGGGTAATCTCAGTGTGTTGTCCCTATCCCCAACCAAATTCAAAACAGTACCACATCCAAACATTTGTTTAATATAAATGAACAGAATAAGAGGGGAAACACGTGACTTTCAGGTACTCAATAAATTGTCATGAATAATAAAAGGTTCCAATTTTTATTACGATCAAAAATCGAAAAAAGTCTCATAAAATAGTGAGACTATACACCTACAAAACAATACTGTCATAAAAAACATAAAAAACATAAAAAAATGCTGATGGAGGAAAGAATCTGCTCTCTTTTCTCTCCAATGGCTGCATACTGTGGGCAGAAGAGAGCAGCAAGAGTGGAAGAATGTAATGACTAAGCGCTGATATTTGCTCGAAACGTGTCTGCCTCTTTGTCCCCTGCTCCATCTGTCAACCACTTGTCATATGAAGCTTTAATAAAAGGATTTTTGGAAGTGCAGGCGTCCGGAAATTATTTCTTTACAAGAGTGGAAGAAGATTGTGATATATCACATGACCAGAGACTGGAAGAAGCAGTTGCCTTAATTCCTGGGCAGGTGTCACACTAAATAGTAGGTCTGTGATAGGGATGAACTTCGAGTTTGAGTCGAACTCATGTTCGACTCGAACATTGCTTCACATTAGAACCTGCGAACAGACCAAATGTTCGTGTGAACTTTAGAACCCTGTTAAAGTCTATGTGACTCGAACATTTAAAAACGAAAGTGCTAATTTTAAAGACTAATATGCAAGTTATTGTCCTAAAAAGTGTTTGGGGACCTTGGTCCTGGCCCAGGGGACATGTATCAATGCAAAAAAAGTTTTAAAAACTGTCATTTTTTCGGGAGCAGTGATTTTAATAATGCTTAAAGTGAAACAATAAAAGTGAAATATTCCTTTAAATTTCGTACCTGGGGGGTGTATAGTATGCCTGTGAAGTAGCGCCTGTTTCCCGTGCTTGGAACTGTCCCTGCACAAAGTGTCAATTCTAAAGGGAAAAAAAGTAATTTAAAATCACTTGCGGCTATAAAGAATTGTCGGCTCTATTGCCAGCAATACAGAGAAAAGTCACAGACCCCCCAAAGCATCCTCCCAATGTTGAGGGCATGTGGCCTGGTACGGTTCAGGAGGGGGGCCGCTCTCTCTTCCCCCCTTTTCCTGCGGCCTGCCAGGTTTCGTGCTCGGATAAAGGGTCTGGTGTAGATTTTTGGGGGGAACTCCACGCCATTTTTTTTTTAAATTTGGGGTGGAGTTCCCCTTAAAATCCTTACCAGACCTGGTAATTGAATTTGGGTGGATCCCCATGAAGTTTTTTTTTTTATCAATGACTTTTCTCTGTATTGCCGGGAGCCGAAAAATCATTATAGGACAATAACTTGCATATTAGCCTTTAAAATTAGCATTTTAGATCTTAAATGTTCCAGTCCCATAGACTTTAACGGGGTTCTAAAGTTCACACAAACTGTTGGTCTGTTCACAGGTTCTGGGGGGGGGGGGGGGTTTGGCTCATCCCTAGTCAGTACATATAGGGTGGAGAAGCAACTCAGCCCCAGAGCTTCCTTCTACCCTTAAAAGCCCCAAAAAGCCACACTACTCCCTCAGATCCCTTTAACCCGCTTCTCACTCTGCAACCACAAAGGGCCCCTCAAGGTAGGGCACAACTGTATCTAAGCACCGTAAACTGCAAACGGTATTTATCCATTTTAACTATTCAAAGCAAACTCCCCATCTTTCCACGTCTCCATGCTTTATTTGAGAAATCCCTCTGAAAAACAACCCCAGTATTTCTATCTATGGCCATCTTGAGTAAGGACAGATGAATCATGTATCGTTTATTTCCTGGAATCCATCTGCCCTTAGCTCAGATGTGCAGGTAGAAGAATGTGCTCAGCTCAGAAAGCACTCTAGATTAAAATAAAAAAAATGCCCACCAAAAGCCCTCCAACTCACACTCCTAGTGACACAGATAAGACAGTTCACCTTGGACTGACACCACCGACACAGCAGCCATTTGTTTCTCCCACCTACACAGCAGCATTCTTTTCCTCCTAGTGAAACACAATGTTGTACATGTTGTACCAAAACCCCCACCAAACCAGCGAATGACAACACCTGTTCTTGTAATCATAATGGAAGATAAACCATTAAAGAAGATTTCAAGGTATGAATGAATGAATGAATGACTTGTATAGCGCAACGCATGTGAACTGAATCGCCTCTGGGCGCTTTTTCCAGCCAGTATCTGCTTGGCTGGTGCGGTCATTTTTACCCCGTAGGATCATGACACGCTAGGGACACACAGTCATACACACATATATACATATATACTGGTATGGTATATATTTACATAGCGCCCTGAGCCAACCCAGTTATGTGACAATAGCAAATTATTTATTCCCCATTGTCTTCCTGCTTCTCCTCCCAGCCAATCAGGAAGCAGGAGGAACGTGATCGGCCAAGCGAAGAAGCGATCATATTGGCCGGGCAGGGGGGAGGATGTACAGGAAGATCTAAGACTCGGAAGATGGCCATCCAGAGCGATTTCTCACTGCCCTGCATTGCCCCCTCCGGCTGGAGCACCAGTCGCCACTGGAGGTTTTATTGCCAAAGCTTATCTAAACAAACTGAAGTTAGAAGCTTACTGGCTACCATGACAGCTGCACCAGAGAAAGAGCTGGGGTCACATGATCACATAAAAAAAATGTATTTAAATGCAATTTATTCGAAAATGTATGCAAGGGGGGGGGGGGGTCACAGCAATGGGGAAACAACATGTAACAGGTTGGTATAGATTAAGGTGACCAGATTTTTAAAATGAAATCCGGGGACATATTTTTTCTTTACTAGTAATGGCGGCAATCAGCGACTTTCTGCCCGTCACTGCCCGCCTCACAGCCTCTCAAGTCTTACTCTTCGGGCCCTGGCTACTACTAGATGGGGAGCGGAGGAAGATCACTCCACCAGGGAAGGCGAGGAGATAGGCAGGTGGCTGGCCAGGATTTGAGCCAAGGCAGAAGAACATGTGGGCGGAAATGAATGGGCATGCACCCGAAACTGAAGAAATATCCCCCCCCCCACCAGCACATGATCATCAGAAAGGGGCACAGATAATGGGAAAAATACAACCCCCCCCTATGCTAGTAGGCACGGCGGAGGGGGGGGGTGATATTCAATTTTTTTTATTTTAATTCTGCACTGACTGTCTTTGAAATTGCCCCTGTCCCCTATTAAATCCAATCTGGGGACAAAACCAGGGACAGATTTGGTCCGGGGACAGTGTCCTCAATCAGGGGACTGTCCCCTGAAACTGGGGATGTCTAGTCACCCTAGTATCATGAATTTACATTACTTTGAGCATCCCTAATCCTCAACCTACTGGTGTAAGTCACTTGTCTGAATGGTGGAGTATTGGTCATGTTGTTACTGCTAAAAAAAAAAAAACTCATGTCTGGCATGCAAGGCCTATTAGTGGTTCTGTCTGAAAACTGATCTTTTTCTGGCACATAACCAGTGTTTCACCATTAGCTCATATGACCAAAAAGCTCCCTGTTAATCTATTTTAGCAACAACCTCCCATGACAGAAATTTCAGGCTGCTTTTATCTAAAGTGTGAGAGAATGTGTCAGGAGTTATCAGGCTGATAAACAGAGCAACTGTTCAAGAGAGAGAGCTAAAGGGACTTAGCTATTTGAAGAGAGATAACAAAATACTGCAGATATATGTGCCCAGCTCAAATTTAATGAATTGGGTTTACATCCACTTTAAGATTACAGGCTAAAAATGAAATGTGAAGTAACCCAGATAAATCAACCAAACAAAGGCATCAGCAGGCAGAAGCTAAATATTGATTTGTTGTTATAGGCTGTTGCATTTTCTCTCTGCCCTATAAAATAATGCCAAGTACACACGCTCGGAATTTCCGACAACAAATGTTCGATGGGAGCTTTTGGTTGAAAATTCCGACTGTGTGGAGGACCCATCGGACATTTGTTGTCGGAATTTCAGACAACAAAAATTTGAGAGCTGGTTCTCAAATTATCCACCAACAAAACCCGTTTCCCTGAATTCCGATTGTGTGTGGACAATTCCGATGCACAAAATTCCACGTATGCTCTGAATCAAGTATGAGACGGAAGCACTCGGTCTGGTAAAACTAGCGTTCATAATGGAGATAGCACATTTGTCATGCTGTAATGGACTGAAAAGCATGAGGCTGAAAAGCGCGAGTCATCCCTCACCAAACTTCTACTAACATGATTGGTATTGAACTTCCCTTTACTAGTGCCGTTGTACGTGTTGTACGTCACTGCGTTCTTGATGTTCGGAATTTCCGACAACATTTGTGTGACCATGTGTATATAAGACACGTTTGAGCCAACATCCGTCAGAAATTTTATCCACGGTTTTGTCAGAATGTCAGATCATCTGTATGCGGCATAAGCCTATATGTTTTAAGGCATCAATAAATCAATTCTAAGCAAATTTTTAAAGCACACATGTTGTTAATATCTGTCATGTCAAGTCAACATTATGATAAATGATGATACAGGCCAAGTCAACAAACATGATAAATGGACAAGGATGACAGACAGTGAGTGAGGACGATTACATGATTCTAGAATAAGAGCAGTCCGTGTAGATAGTACCTTCCCTAGAGATAACCGCTGCGGAGTGAAAGACCTGGTTTGTAAATCTTTTGAACATTTTGAAGATTTCTCTTCTAAACTTAACACCAACAAATGCATACACAATTGGGTTAATGCACACATGAGAAAGACCCAAAGCCTCGGTGATGATCATTCCAATGTCCAAGACCTTCTCATAATAGCAGTCGCGAGCAATTACATTCAAACGTTGCAGACTGTCAATAAGTTGTAAAGTTTTGTAGGGAGCCCAGCAGAAGATAAACACAAGTAGGAGAACTATGATAACCATCTGCGATCGTCTGGAATGGTTGTGCCTGGACCTTTGAAGTGTGCAAAGTATCCGAGAGTAGGAGAACACCATAAACACTAAAGGAATAATAAATCCAATGGTAAGTTCAACAAGTTGCAGAACTACTCTCCAAAAGGTAGATTTGCCTATGGGAAAGTTATACATGCATAATGAGCCCTCAGCTTTTCGGAAATAAAACTCTTGCCAAGACAGAGCGCAGGAGAGCACCCAGATAAAAATGCAAATGAAAACTGTGTGAAGAGGTCGCTGCTTTTTATGAAGTTCTATAGCATGGACAATGGAGAAATAGCGATTTATGCTTATGCAGACCAAGAAGAAGATTGTGCTATAAATATTTATAGTAAAAAGAGCTCCTAGAATCTTGCAAGGGGTGTCACTAATAATCTGATGAGAACTGTACTGGAAGGCCCAAAAAGGTAAAGTAAACCCAAGCAGAAGATCCGACAAGGCAAGCTGAAACAAGTAGTGGTCTGCTAGAAGCCAAGGGGAGCGCTTTGCCGCTAGCACATACACCACCAGCCCATTGCCTAATAGATCCAGCAAGAAAACCACCATATAAGTAATTGGAATGAAATAGATAGCAAAGCCACCAACAGCATCAAGAGTCATACAAGGAGTGGCATCCTCTGGCGAATCTGTAACATCCTGTTGAGGGTAATTGAAAAAAATGATTATTGTGAATGATCATTACTCTGCAAAACTTTTCATAAATATCCTGCACTAATGACATCTAACTAGACTGTAAACATCTGCATGTCTCCTTGCATCCATATTAGCAGGTCTGTCATGCAGAGAATACATTAACAAGCCTTAGTACATTTAAAACTAAATGAAAAAAATGTATGTATAGCTGAAACCTTTCAATTACTTTTCATTTCTCATTTATTGGTAGACATGTGCACACTAAAATATTTTGTTTCGGAATTTCATTTTGTCCAAAAAATAACATTTAGGTACTTCCAAAATTTGTTTTTATTTATTTAGTTTTGTTAAAAATGCATTAGTCCGAAAATCCGAATTAATTAAGGTCGAATCTGTCATTGAAGGCTTACCGTGTCTATCGAATGTTACAAGACGATTTGACGAAGCAGCTAAACAGTACGATGCCGCAATCATACATTTCTGGTCGAATGTTCCGCCTACAAGCTATAGTAGAATTCTAATGTTGTATGACTAATAATTATAGTTATTATTATTACTAGTCAGCCAACATTAGAATTCTTCTATAGCCTATGGGCGGAGCATTTGACCATAAATGTCCGCTCGCTGTGATCCTTTGTTTTTAGCTGCTTCGTCAAATCTTCATGTCTCTGTAACGTTGAATTTTTTCTCTCTTTGTCAAATCTTCATGTCTCCATAATCTTGAATCTTTTCTCTCTATGTTGAATAATCTCGGACTAATAGAGTTAGGTTGGGCACATTCAACTGCAGATTTGATAGACACAGAACGCTATAGTCACTGTCAGGTCGAATCGTCTATCTATATCGAACTGTTGTCGCAACAAAATTAAAATAAAGCATTTTTTTGTGTCAGATCTTTCGGATTTCGGACTCTGTACATTCGTTATCGTTTGTTAAAAGGAACCCAAAAACCCCCGAAATTTGGACGAAAATGCATTTGCACATGTCGATTTTTTTGGTTATGCAAGTTGGAAAGTGGCAAAAGCTATGAAATGGCATATGGAGTGATCATACTGAATACCTCTGGATCCCTCAAATGTTATAAGTCCTGTACATACCTCTTTCAATAGTATCCTAATGAAGGGGCACCCTTTTAAACTACTGCAACATGTTGAATTTTTGATACAAAGTCTGAATACAATTAAATCTGGATGTTATATGTTCTGTTTTTGGCGCCTTCTTCCTTGCACACCCAGTTCCTACTCAAGCAAAGAGAAACCATTTTTGCCACCATTTCTGCTGCTTAAGGATGATTGTTCCCTCTACAATGCCTAAGACCTCACTAAAAATATCTACTGTTCAAGAGACCCAGTAACCCATGTATTTTTTCCACTTCCAAAGTCAATTTGTTTTTGCCTATGTCTCACAAAGGAGATTTCCCATTGCTTTCAGCTTTGGTGATACAGCAGGAAGTGAGAGAAAATCTCTCCAAAATGAGGATAATTCCCCTCTTATTTGTTATGGGAACAGGTATCCCCATTTCAAAATGTCCCTCATCCACTGGTTTGGCAAAAACTGTCCAATTGTGTATTTTTGATAATGGTCACTCACCGGGACAAATAGAAAGGATACATCTCTCTGAAGGAGATACAGACAGTAATATAACCCGACGTATGTTTGAACCCTTCCCCACTCCATTTACAACTTAAAGACAAAGCTAGGCTTATACATACATTTTAAGGTAGTTGTGTACACCTTTAAAAATTATTAAATACATTTTACATAGAGTACCTAAATCTGTCTTGATGTCATCTCCTGTATATGATTACATAAACTGGAAGAGGTATGGGCAGCGCCAGTAGCTAATCAAGTTCTGATTCATGCACATATGCAAACATGGAGCCAAGAGTTGAAAGAGTACAGTGAGCAGAGATGATGACTTCTTAGTGTGTTGCTGTAAAAAAATGACACCAATGTTAACCTTAAAGTGGAGGTTCACCCAAAAAATAAATTTTTAACATTACATTCAGCCGAGTTGTCCTAATGACAATCAGCTGTTTTTTTGTTTTTTTTTCCGTACATACCTTATTTTTTTACCGCCGCTATCGGGTATGTATTCTGCGGGACTGGGCGTTCCTATCTGATTGACAGGTTTTCCGACCATCGCATACTACGCGTCACGAGTTGGCGAAAGAAGCCGAATGTCGGTGCGCAGGCGCCGTATAGAGCTGCACCGACGTTCGGCTTCTTTCGGCAACTCGTGACGCGTAGTATGCGACGGACGGAAGCCTGTCAATCAGATATGAACGCCCAGTCCCGGAGAAGACATACCCGGAAGCGGCGGGGAAATAAGGTATGTACGAAAAAAAAAAAAAACAGCCGATTGTCATTAGGACAACTCGGCTGAATGTAATGTTAAAAATGTATTTTTGGGTGAACCCCCGCTTTAAGTAGTCTTCATTTTTTGGTGTCCCCTGTCTCTCCAAGGGATAAGTAAATTGAAAATTCTTCTATGTGGTCTCCAAGACCAATGACATGGCCAGAAAAGGCAACCACACCCATAATGCAGCTAGCATGAAGATGCATATCTAATGAGCCATGAGTGACCGTGCCTGTCTCCATGCAATTGCCTGAGACAACTGCTGTCACTAGAAATGTAGGGGGAGATGCATCAGTTGTACAGTAAGCTTCCCTCTCCCACGGAAACATAGACCCAGCTTCCTCTTCACTAAAGGGGTTCAAACCTCTATTTGTCTCTCTGCATCTCAACTGAATCAGCCACTTAATTTCTAGGGTTCAGAAAACGTGTCTGTCAGCACAATAGAGGCCAATGATGCTGTGCAACCTGGGCTTTTATAACCATGGAAACTAATTAGGTTGTGGTACCTGAACTACCAGCACCATGGAAATGAATGATGCGGTGCCTCTTTGGCCACCAGCATCATTGAAACTAATAAAGCTGAACTGCCAGATGGCTGATCCAACTAAGCTGCAGTGAGACAAACAGGGAGTTGAACAAGGAAGCTGGGTGTTGCAATTAGTCATGGCATAGTAGAGGAGAGGGAGCATGACCATGGGCAACTTAGGAGAATGGTCAGTGTAACGTTGTGGTACCTTGGCCACCAGCACCAGGGAAACTAATAAAGCTGTGCTGCTTGGGCCTCCAAGACTATGGAAACCCATGGCACTGAATTGCTGGGTGGCTAATCCAACGGAGCTGCAGTGAGACAAACAGGGTAGCTGGGTACAGACGTTGGTTATACCATAGCAGAGGAGAGGAAGTATGAGCATGGGCAGCTTACGAAAATGGTCATTGTAAACATCAATACTTCCTACATGCACTCTCGACAGGCAAACTCACTTTACAGGGGATAGAAGTAACTGTGTTCTGCTTGAAATCAGCACCCACAAGTCGGGCTTCTGTTAGGGAAGGAGCTGACAGGCAGGAATTGAAGACTTTAAAGAAGGGATTTTATTTTTTCTCAATCCATTAGCTTCATGCTAAAATCATACGTTTTGGTGACCTGGGGGGGGGGGGGGGGGAATGGATTCACCTATTTGCAGGGATTGTCTGGCAGACGTGTATGAATCAAATGTAAATAGCTGTTTACCTAGAGTTCGGCTTAAAGATAAATTAGATTGGAAATGTTATTTGTAAAATTAATGTTTATCCCCCTGTATGGGGGTTTACAAAAACATGTGGATTCTCAGTATGAGTCAGCCTCTGATACACCTAGGAAACAAAATACACAGCTGTGGTTTTGGGTAGAGAAATACTAGAAAAAAGATTTTAGATTGCTTTGTATTTCAAAGTGGCAGTTTTTATTTTACGTTGGAGACTTTATTATATGTTTGTATGTTTGGAAAGCTAAAAAAACATTGTATGTTTAAGGAGTTTAAGGCGTAGGCAAACCCTATCAATGAACTTCTTTATTTTCTCCTTTTTGGTCTGTTAAATATACCATTGAATAAGTTTCGTTATATCCTTTCGATAAGTGCAAAAGAGAGTTTGTTGAACCCACCAGAAATCAAATGAACTTGCAAGTTCTGGCGAATTCTGCAGTGTTGTCCCAATTGTCTTATTAACTGCTTATGTCAAAACTGTGGACTGCAGAAAATGCTCCCTGTGTTATGTAGATGTAGGAATTCCCTTGATTACTGTTAAAAAGTTCAAATAAGATGTTGATTAAGTTGTCAGTCCAGTAGGCTTTTTACTTCTGCTACACTCTTATCAGTTAGCATTTTCCTCAGATCTCTCAAAACACCTACCTCATATGTTAAAGTGGAGGTCCACACAAAAATGAAACCTCCGCTTTTCGGAACACTCCCCCCTCCGGTGTAACATTTGACACATTTTAGGCATTTGCCACCACACAGGTATTTGCACCCACTTCCAGGCATAGACTATCGCAGGGGTCACGCCCCCCCTGCTGTAGGTAACCGGGAAGTGAAGCCGCAACGCTTCACTTCCTGATTCACTGATCTAGGATGGCGGGGGGGGCAGCCGCGAGCCGAGCAATTGATCGGCTTCGGCTGCCGACATCGTGGGCACCTTGGACAGGCAAGTGTCCATTTAATAAAAGTCAGTAGCTGCAGTATTTGTAGCTGCTGGCTTTAAATATTTTTTTTTAGGTGGACCTCCGCTTTAAAATGATAAGAAGACAGAAAGATGGTCTGTAGTCTTAATACACTTTCTTTCCTAGAGTGGTCAGGCTGCTCCTCCATAGATACAGTAGAGTTAAGCCTCGTACATACGTACAGGTTTACCGGAGGTAAACCCAAGGGTAGAACCTGCTTGGTAACTTTTTCCCCCTACACACGACCGGGTTTCCTGACAGGAAAACTGCCATGAGAGCTTTGGTCGGGAATCCCGGCTGTGTCTATGCTCCATGGCAGTGTTTCCCATGGGAAAACTGCCGGGTTAAAATCCGCTGGGAATTCCAGCGGGAAAAAAGATGGCTTGTTCTCTTTTTTTTGCCAGGAGTTTTCCTGTCGGGAAAACTGCGATGGAGCATACACACAGCCGGTAAAAATCTCTCAATCAATCAATCATATGTGTGTACAAGGCTTCAGTGTTGTTACCAGGCTGCAGTTATATAGCAACATTTTGATGGAGCCCCTGGTGACCTACCTATTGTCATTGATCTTCATAATAAAGTACAGTGCCTTTAAAAAGTATTAATTCTATTTGAAATTTTCACATTTTATCATGTTACAACTGTAGCGGGGCATCACCTTTTATGTGATCTAAAGACTACCATCTGCTGATCAAGAAGGATCTCGGCTCCCTCCGGTGGTCAAGTTGTGATATAGCCCCTTTCTATTTACTTTGCATCGTTACAACAAGGAATTTGGGGAAATTGAGTACAGGGAGAAAGACTCCATTGCCCTAGTTTAGTTATAGACTACAATACCCAGAGAGCAACTGTACAACCCCAGAATGCTTTGCTCCCTGCACAGACTTCTGGGGGAGGTAATTTAAGGAAGAGGACGTTCTTGGCGCGCTGTCTCAGGACCGCCTCTCCAACCCAGGAGGATGCCTGTGTTGAGGTGTTTCACTGGAAATCTAGGCCGAAGCCTGAGGCCTAGCCATACCCAAGTGGATCACCATCCAGCAAAAGAGGTAGCGTCCCTGACAGAGTGATCGGACGGTGTCCCAGCACGATGGTGACTTGTGAGAGAACCATAGAGTGTCATCCTGAAGGACTGTGAATCGGAGTTCGCAGATGGAGTGTTCCAGAAGGACAAGGCCTAATCTGGTTGGGTGAGACGGGCACCTGCCCAAACCTACTGACTGTGTTGCAGGAGAGTGGATCGTTTGCACTCACCACTGTGATTTAACTGTTCAGGCATCTTCCACCAGTTATTTGTTCCCTTTATGGATTACAAATTGCCCCTTTGTGCTCCAACGCATGCCAACACATAAGTACACGGACTTATATTATCCAAAGACTGCCTGTTTAGTTATAGTAAACTGTTTGATATCTGGCCTCATACTCTTTAACTGGGTAATTGTTCCATTACACTGTGTGGCACTGTTATTAGAGAGAGCTGGGTGAGGCTTGGCAAGGAGGTGCTTCAGTGTGGATATCTTACTGAGGGAATACCTTTGCTGTGTTCTTACACAGGTCTGCATAGCTATCATAATTTAATTTGTATTTATCAGTTATCACGGATTCTGACTCTCGCAGGGCCCTGCGAGAAGTCTACTACTGTTTTACCTTTGTTTCTTTTGCTTTTATCTTACCAAGTAAAGAGTTACTTTGGTTAAGCTGAATTTGTGTGCAGTCCATCTGTCATCCTGTGAGATCAATACAACTCAAGGTAACCATTTGTTTATATCATTTACTGTGGTGTGATAGGACATTGTGCCCTCCAACATTTCCCACTGATACCAGTTGTGCCAAGGGATGGTTCGAGCCAGTTTCAGGGGTTGATAGTCGGAGTAACAAACCCAAAACAAACCAGCAGCTCCTTCGGGGGTAGTGCTACACAACAAAAAAGGTAATTGCATTTTATTGGGATTTTGTGTGCTAGACCAACATAAAGTGGCACATAATTGTGAAGTGGATGGAAAATAATTAATGGTTTTCAAAATTGTTTACAAATAAATATCTTAAAAGTGTGGCGTTTGCATTCAGCCCCCTGAGTCAATACTTTGTAGAACCTCCTTTCTCTGCAATTACAGCTGTAAGTCTTTTTGAGGATGTCTCTACCAGCTTTGCACATCTAGGAGAGTGACATTCATGCCCATTCTTCTTTGCAAAATAGCTTAAGCTCTGTTAGATTGGGAGATTCACCATCTCTATTTGTCTTGTTTACCGTTATAATCAAAAGTAAAAGTTAAAGAAAATTACACATTCTGGGTTGCCCCAGAACACTAATTGAAGGAAAACGTTCCAATGGGGACACAAGTCCTGGTGACTAGGGGCCCCCAATGGAGTCACTTATTTGCAGGGACTTCCTCTCACTTCCTGTTCATTTTAAAGGTTTAACAAGCAATCTATCTGTAGCTGTTAAAAAGAGATGCCGGTCACCTAATTTAATTACAAAAACCCACACAATGGGAACATTTTATTATAGGAACAGTTGAAGAATCAAAAATAAATCTGTGCTAATATAATTTTTTTTGGTTTCAACTCATGCTACGGACATAAAATCCTAAAAATTGCTAGTAGTAATGAAATGTAAATAAAATGCTTTGATATTAATAGTGTATGCTAGATATTTAGATATTTGGATATATTTGTAAGTTATGTTTACATTATTTTCAACCAATAGCCTTTAACTAAAGCTGTATTAAAGTGGAGGTTCACCCAAAAACACAATTTTTAACATTAGATTGAGGCTCATTTTGTCAAGGGGAATCGGGTGTTTTTTTTTACATCGAAGCAGTACTTACCGTTTTAGAGAGCGATCTTCTCCGCCGCTTCCGGGTATGGGCTGCGGGACTGGGCATCCCTATTTGATTGACAGGCTTCCGACGGTGGCATACATCGCGTTTGCGCGGTGCGCAGGCGCCATATAGAGCCGCACCGACGTTCGGCTTCTTTCGGCTACTCGTGACGCGATGTATGCGACCATCGGAAGCCTGTCGGAAACCTGTCAATCAAATAGGAACGCCCAGTCCCGAAGACCATACCCGGAAGTGGCGGAGAAGATCGCTCTCTAAAACGGTAAGTATTGCATCGATTTAAAAAAGAAACACCCGATTCCCCTTGACAAAATGAGCATCAATCTAAGGTTAAAAATTGTTTTTCGGGTGAACTCCTGCTTTAAACCTAAAACCAAAAATATTGCAGCTCATCAATCAATAGATGTGGTGGCTGCATCCGTTTCCCCCCCCCCTCTAATTTCACCTGGTAATCTAGCCAGTAACACACCTCCTGTATTAGAGTGTCTTTGGATGAAGTGTCTTTAGATGCCTTTAGACAGCAGTATTGTCAGTCTGGGCAAAGTGTTAAGCCCTGTACACACGAACAGTTATCTGATAGAATCTAATCCGATGGATTTTTTCGTCGGATATCCAATGAAGCTGACTTTCATCAGTCTTGCCTACATACCATCAGTCACAAATCCGATCGTGCCAAAACGCGGTGACGTACAACACTACGACGAGCCGAAAAAAATGAAGTTCAATGCTTGAACTTTGGTCTTCCACACAGATGATCAGATTTTTCTATCAGTTTTTTATCCATAGGAAAAATGTAAAACATGTTCTATTTTTTTTTTTCACCGATGGAAATCAAACCGATGAGGCCCACACACGATCGGTCTGTATGATGAAAACAGTCCATCGATTTGTTTTCATCGGACAAACCGATCGTGTGTACAGGGCTTTAGACAGTTTTAGACTAACACTAACAAACTTAAGCCAAACGCCAGCCGACTCTTTTTAAGCAGTTGCAGCAACAGTTTTTTTTCCTTTAGGGATAGAGATTTTAAATAAATAAAAGCTGATCATTGTAAGCACCCATGTCGTTGTGAAATGGTTTACCACCACCCTCTCTATATCTGAAAGACAGATTGGTCTATTGAAATACACCAGACTTACTGGCCAGATGGGTGGAAATAAAATAAATAAAGCCTAAAAAAGAATCAAATGTAGCCCTACATCACATGTGTCAAACACAAGGCCCGCGGGCCAAATGCAGCCCACCAGGCCATTTCATGTGGCCCTTCGCACCTCTTCTGCAGCTGTGGCACCCCCCCCCCCTTGTCTCAGCAGCCAGCAGCAGAGAGGAAGACAAAATTCCTCTTACAGATCCTGAACCTCTCTGTGCAGCCGGAGCACCCCCACGTCTCCACCTCCCCTGGTCTCAGCATTCAGAAGACTCTGGCAGCTAACTCCAGTCCTCCTCTGGTCCTCCTCCAGACCCTGCAGTTTCTGCTTCTCAACTCTGCTCCCATCTTCTTCCCGGAAGCAGCACAAGGTATGGGGGTGAACTGTGATGTAAGGGAGGGTGGGTTGACTATTGATTTATGCGGGTGGTGGCATGCTTGACATCTTATATAAAGGTAGGGGGGGGGGAGCTCTGGACATCTGGGGGCAGATCCTCAAAGAAATTACGCCGGCGTATTTGTTGATACGCCACGTAATTTCAAATTTTGCAAAGTATCCACCAAACAAGATACGGCGGCATCTGTGTTAGATCCGACAGGCATATTTCTTAGTACGCCGTCGGATCTAAGATGCAATTTTCAGTCGGCCGCTGGGTGGCGTTCATGTCGTAATCCACGTCGAGTATGCAAATTAGCTTTTTCCGACGATCCACGAACGTACGAGCGGCCGTCGCATTCTTTTACGTCATTTCCATTCGGCTTTTTCCGGCATATAGTTAAAGCTGCTATCTGGTGCGTACTCAATGTTAAGTATGGCCATCGTTCCCGCGTATAATTTTAAAAATTTTACGTCGTTTGTGCAAGTCGTCCGTGAATGGGGCTGGACGCCATTTACGTTCACGACGAAAACAATGACGTCCTTGCGATGTCATTTGGAGCAATGCACTCTGGGAGTTTTGATGGGCGGGGCAAGCGCAGTTCGTTCGGTGCGGGGACGCGCTTCATTTAAATGACACACGCCCCCTACTCGCCGCATTTGAATTCCGCGCCCTTACGCCGCGAGAAATACACTACGCCGTCGTAACTTAAGGCGCAAATTCTTTCTGGATTCAAACCAAAGCCAGGTAAGTTACGGCGGCATAGCGTATCTCAGATACGCTGCGCCGGTGCAGATCGTTGAGGATCTGCCCCCTAGTCTTACAGATACAACCAACCCTTTCAGGGCAATCATAATGCTGATATGGCCCGTGATGAAATTGAGTTTGACGCCCTTGCCCTACATCTAAGAATTGGTAAGCTGCAATAGAAAAAATATTTTCTTTGGGGTTTAATACACGTTTAACACATATTAATATATATTTTTTTTAGTAACATAGAGCTATAATGAATGGGATAGAAAGTCCTGGAATATTGCACACCTGCTGTCAGTGTGAGCTGATGAGAGTGAAAGTCTATTTATGTCTATATATCTTTAATTACAGTTCTGAAAGTAAAATGCCATAGTGGAACTTCACTTCTGTACCCATTTTTGTTATTGTTGTTGAAAATCTGACTAATGAGCTAATCTCTATTTATTTTCAATAACCGATCACTCACTTAGGCAGCATCTGAGAATTAGAACACTGTGCTTGGAAGCAACCATCCATCCAAATAAAAACAGCAAAGATCCAATTCCTGGCAGAGCTGAGCCAGTTCTTGCCAGTATTCCAAGCCAGCAAGCTTCTGAGCTTAATTAAAAAATGTAGAAATTACGGTTTTCCATTTCAAGCTAGACCGCAAAACCTTTCCCAGTCAAGAGTACCTGCATATCCCTGTGATTAACCATTCAACGGCAAATATGACCGATAGGTTAAGTTTGAGATCCCACTGTGATTGGTCATTATAGCAGAACAATGCCAGAGCAGTCTGGCTGTGCCTTAATCCTATCCGGTCTGCATATATTATAGTATATAAGCCTTACGGCTTCAGGCCGGTAATACTACTGCGGCCCCGCTCCTCTCTCCTACCGGCCTGGCGACAGAGGGAGGAGTAGGCGCTGCGGTAATGTCATGGGCTGCGACGTGGACTCCCAGAAGTGGGAACAGGATACCCGTCAAAGACAGGTATCCAGTCCCCCCTCCCTACGAAAGGTGACAATTGTGGCCCCCAGAGGGGGAGAGGAGACAAATGAGTGGAAGTTCAACTTTCGGGTGGAACTCTGCTTTAAGTCTCCCTTTACATAAAGTCCAATGTTTAGGAGTGTGTATATATATATATATACACACACACACACACACACACACACACACACACACACACACATATATATATTACAGTACAGACCAAAAGTTTGGACACACCTTCTCTTTCAAAGAGTTTTCTTTATTTTCATGACTATGGAAATTGTAGATTCACACTGAAGGCATCAAAACTATAAAGTAACACATGTGGAATTATACATAACAAAAAAGTGTGAAACAACTGAAAATATATTTCATATTCTAGGTTCTTCAAAGTAGCCACCTTTTGCAGCAGACACATCTCTAGGACTGATAAGAGGAGACTGTGTGAATCAGGCCTTCATAGTAGAATATCTTCTAGGAAACCACTGCTAAAGAAAGGCAACAAGCAGAAGAGACTGGTTTGGGCTAAAGAACACAAGGAATGGACATTAGACCAGTGGAAATCTGTGCTTTGGTCTGATGAGTCCCAACTTGAGATCTTTGGTTCCAACCCCCGTGTCTTTGTGCGACGCAGAAAAGGTGAACGGATGGACTCTACATGCCTGGTTCCCACCGTGAAGCATGGAGGAGGAGGTGTGATGGTGTGGGGGTGCTTTGCTGGTGACACTGTTGGGGATTTAATCAAAATTGAAGGCATACTGAACCAGCATGGCTACCACAGCATCTTGCAGCGGCATGCTATTCCATCCGGTTTGGGTTTAGTTGGACCATCATTTATTTTTCAACAGGACAATGACCCCAAACACACCTCCAGGCTGTGTAAGGGCTATTTGACCAAGAAGGAGAGTGATGGGGTGCTGGGCCAGGTGACTACCTCTTGAAGCTCATCAATAGAATGCCAAGAGTGTGCCAAGCAGTAATCACAGCAAAAGGTGGCTACTTTGAAGAACCTAGAATATGAAATATATTTTCAATTGTTTCACACTTTTTTGACACGTTTTTGTTATGTATAATTCCACATGTGTTAATTCATAGTTTTGATGCCTTCAGTGTGAATCTACAATGTTCATAGTCATGAAAATAAAGAAAACTCTTTGAATGAGAAGGTGTGTCCAAACTTTTGGTCTGTAATATATATAAAAAATAAAAATAAATAAAAATTAATTGCCTTCAAGTAAGTAGGCACCCCTAAGGTGCTACATCACTTGTGTGCCTTCATCCCCACCTATCCACAGTTATAAGCATATATGCATTATCAAGGCTGGCAATAAGTGTGCCTTTACAAATACTGACTAACTAGAAGTCCCTCCCAAGTAGTATGGTAGTTACCCTTGGCTGTGCATATGTTTATATATAATAGACAAAAGAGAGAGGGTGCTGCCATCTAAGTATGCATATAGTATTTTCAAGTGAAAATGTATTATAACGGAAAAAATGTGCTTCAGATAATGTTTTTTGGGGAAAAAAAAGCTTATGAACGCAAATGCACAAAACACACATAACCTTGTGTGCAAGATGAGCCATTATGAGCATTGTGTATGCCTCTTTTTTCTGCCAAAGGTTCTGGCATTTTTTTTTTAGTTGCCTGCGTTTTTGGATAGGGCTAAGGACTTTTTTTGTAAATGCAAAACGGTGCTATTTTTGCTTTTTTGGTTCCATGGACATCAATGGAGAAACTGCAGAAAAGCATGTAGTTCCTTTTTTCCCGCAATTTTACAATGATGTTTCCGCAATTTGGGTTTTTTAATCTGTCCAACAACAAATTGGGGGAAAAAAAACATAAAAAAATGCAAAAAGCAAATTGCGTTAAAATAGCATCTACAAAAACGCAAAAAGCACTGCAGAAAGAACCAAGAGGAAACTTGCATAAGTGGCAACCAAGCCTAAATATTTAGCAGTAAATGAAAAAGGTGCACAATAAAGTTTGTTATTATATATATATATATATATATATATATATATATATATATATATATATATATATATATATATATATATATATATATATATATATATATATATATATATATATATAGTATTCATTTTTTTCGTTTTTTCAAACATATAAAATTATTTTTTAGTTTTTCATTTGTAGGACTCATTGTTTTTCAGAAAACAGCTTATTTATTGAAGGAGTTGAGAATCTTCACTTCACAAAAAATATTAAGTTCAATTATTTATTCGTATGAAAAGCAAATTCCTGTTCACTTTAAATATCCAATAATGCATTGATTCTTTTTACATAATTACATAAAGTACATATTCAAATTTGAAATTCTTAACGCCTTACAAAATCAGCCTCACTACTACCAAATGAAATCCTTATTTCCACCCCTTTCCTAAAACAAATTAAAATGATATATATATATATATATATATATATAAATATAAATAATCAAACCAGTACCTTGTAAGGAAATGATTTAGGCATTATTGGTACCCAAAATGCTTACAATTATTTTTGTACAAAGACTGAAGCGTAGACAAAATAGGGGAGATTTTTACACATAACAAATTTATTAAATACGTTTTTGTTCTTTAGGTGTGCAGGCGCTTAAAGTATCTTTAGTACCACAATTAATAAATATTATGTTTGGTGCTGTGACTTGATCATGTATTTTTTTTTCTCTCTCACTTTTCCTCTTCTTCACACTGAATTGTGAAATTTTTTAAAAACATTTGTGAATTTCTGCTTGTAGTTGTAATTGCAATACCCCCCACAGAATAATAATCCTTGTTCTGTTAACAGTAAAGGCTGTAAACGAAAGCCTTATGTGAACGTTTCTATTTTTTTCCCATTGGCTACAAAGGATCATTCAAAAGCCTGTGCAGACATATTAAATATTGCTGCTAATGTGAGGGTTTGTCTTTAAATCAGTGTTAAGCTTTAAAGAATTTGTAATGCATATGAAAGCATTTTAGCAAAAACAAGCTATAAACATGTTGCTATAAAAATGTTGATAAATTAACTGTTGCAGAATAATTGATTTAAAACATTTTTTAACAATTTTTTTTAAAATGTTCCCTGAGTTTGAGCAGTGTGAGCAATTTTTATTTGAATACCTTTTTTTAATAAGACACATGTTAGTAATACTTACATCATCATAGTATGCGTAGGAGGTCATCCTGCAATATTATAAAAAAATAATGGAATCCTCCGATCTGGTTGCAAGCAGTGAGGACTTCAAAGCTTGTAAGGCTTAAGTCTGAGAATTATGAGAATTATGAGGAGAAGGGACTGTTTATAAGAGGGGAAGTGGTTAACTGTAGAAACTCTTCAAATACTACGCAGTAGAGAGAACTATGATGGGCGTTTTAAGTCATATCATATCTTTTGATGTTATATATTAAAATACATTTTAATGAGTGGAAACTGTCCGCTACATTTATTGTATACACTTATCTCAGCGTTCAACTAATGCCTGGAAAGCTTTGGCATAGAAAGATTTGTCAGTACACCTGAACCATCCTAGGACAGCATTTAGTGCTGAAATGCTGACCTCTGAGGAACTCTTAATGGTCCAAACAGGTGTAAATTTCTGAGAAATTCAGGCTGTAAGGGGGATGTGGCAAAACCTTTCAGCCGAGTTGCTGTAATGTGCACTTAGTGCGGTGGGCAGTATGAGCTCATGCATTGTCCTGAAGAAACAGGACACCCTTAGTGATCAAATTTTTCTGCAGTTTCATACACACATCACTCAGAACACAACAGTAATCTTCATCATTGATAGCGGCCAGGGCCGGCCTTTGGGGTGTGCGAGTTTTGCGGCCGCACAGGGCGCCATGGGCAACAGGGGCGCCGTGCGGCCATCACAGCTCGCAGAATGTGAGTCGCAGTCAGTTATTCACATGATCATCACAGGAGCCGCACTCCTACGAGTCACAGCAGCAGGCGCTGCCAGGTCCCCCTGCCCTGGGACTGGGTGAAGAGCAACGCATCGACACCTGAAAAAAATGGCTGCTGCCGGCCTCTGACAGGCACACGCCGCATGCGCCGGGAAAGCCTGAAAACGCTTGGCTATTCTCGGGCAGACAGCGCATTTTTAAATGCAAAGCCGCACCGTCCACAGAAAGGTAGGTCACACTGAGCCCCTGGCCCTGCATGCATCTACTTTTCCAGATAAAAAGAAAAAGTATTTACTTTTTATAGCCTGCCTACACACAGAAGAGGAGGAGGATATAAGGGATGTAACATAAGAAAAAGTTATTGCGTCTACTAACTACGAGAAAGATTTATGTAATTTTTATTGTTTTATTTTACTAGTAATGGTGGCGATCTGCGTTTTTTTGCGGGATTGCAACATTGCGGCGGACAGATCGGAACCCTAACTGACATTTTTGACACTTTTGGGGTACCAGTGACATTACTACAGTAATCAGTGCTAAAAATATGCACTGTTACAGTAATAATGCCATTGGCAGGGAAGGGGTTAATTTTTTCTGTGTTTAATGTATTTAATATACATCATTGTTACCAGTCTATGCAGTTATTTATTATTGTAATTGTTTGCACATGCACTTAAATTAACTGTTATTAAAACAAATTATTTGTTACAAATATTTTTTTCCTCTTTGTTTATGTTTAGGTGATCAGGGGGCGAGGGGTGAAGATGGGGTGGGGGGGGGGGGCGCCACAGGATTAGCTCGCACAGAGTGCCTGAACACCTAAGGCTGGCCCTGATAGTGGCACTGCGGGGTAGAAAATCCACATGAACACCACCATGTCCCAGAAAACATTTGCCATCATTTTACCTGCAGACACAATTGTTAATTGTTTTTGGTGGTGTTGAGTCCGCAAGCTTCCAATGCTTTGATGCTCCTTTTGATTTTGAAGTGAACTGATGTGCCCAGGTTTTGTGACTTTTAATGATGCGATCCAGAAAATCCTGGCCTTCCCTGTCAAAACGCTCCTTAAACACAATGTAGTCTTCAACTCTTCTGTGCCAGTTAAAAGTGGAAAGCTGTCTTAGTACCCAGCGCGCGTTGACGCTTCGAAAATGCAAATGTTCGTGAATGATTTGATGAACCAGACTATACAACACATTTTCCAACAGATTCTTTACAACAAAATTAATAGACACAATACCCACATTAAAAAAACAAAACAAACTGGGAGACGATTTTCTTGGGTCCCTTGGCAAGCTGGGAGAACCTATTTATTTGGGTAGAGTCATGCGATCGGGGTTCTGTGCCACCTGGACGGCTGTCGGAGTGGACTTGTGTATCATATTTTTCCAGGCTGCTAGGCCAGAAACCTAAGGCCTATCCCGGGGATATCTGGCTGCTAGGCTATCTGAGAGCCTATACAGAAGTAGTGCAGGGTTGGGACTGCGGGTTGTAGTCCGACCATAATTAACGGTTCCGCCAGCCAGGGAACCAGTCGTGGTAGGAGGTAGAGAGGAAGCTTTCAACACAAAGGGACCGTTTATCTTGCTACCGGAGACCATTGTGAGTAAGCTGAGGCCAATACCAGAGCAGACTTAACAACCGGGGACGGTGAAGAAGTAGGAAAGCATCAACAAGTGTCAAGTCAGGGACCCAACGGGAGAGCAGAGGTGGCGCTTGTGCCAAGCCAGTGACCTAACGTTTCAGCAGGGGCGAAGCTTGAGAAGTATCTGTGAGTGCCAAGCCAGGGATCCAGCAGTAAAGCGGGGGTGACGCTTGAGGAAGATACTGAGTGCTACAGTGAAATAGCTGAAGGGATCCAGTGGCTAGTGGATCTGAAGTCTAGTGAGAGAGACTGGGAGTTCATTAAAGAGGTCCGGGACTTTGCTACATATGTATTTGTATATTATATTATACTATATGTATACATATATTGTGTATTTGTTTTGTGATGGGTTCACATGCAGACATTCAACAAATGGCACAGGCTAGCGATAATTCCATTTAACACATCAAAAAAGACTTAGTTAGACTTACCGGTGACGGTATTTCTAAGAGCCTTTCAGGACAACCTTGGAGAGAGCGCAGCTCCGCCTCTTAATTAGGAAACACATGCTGGCCTTTAAATCCCTCCTCTTCCACCATGGCCTCAGTTATTGTGGTCCGACACTCTGGAAGATAAAGCACAGAAAGCCACAACACCATGATAGATCTTTAACTATTACTTTAATATACATTTAGGGAGGGAAATAGCGGTTGTCCTAAAAGGCTCTTAGAAATACCGTCAACAGTAAGTCTAACTAAGTCTTTCTCAACTCGCCTTTCAGGACAACCATGGAGAGGATAAACAAGTAACTTACCCTAGGGTGGGACTACTGCCTGCAGTACCTTCCTGCTGAAGGCTTGATCTGCGGCAGACAATAAGTTCAACCTAAAGTGTCTGAGGAATGTTGAGTAGTTGGACCAGGTGGCAGCCTTGCAAATCTGCTCGGGTGTAGCACCGGCCCTTTCGGCCCAGGAAACTGCAGTTGATCTTGTTGAGTGTGCAGCAATACCTGAGGGAGGCACTACTCCTTTGGCTTTATAGGCTTCTGTAATTGCGAGTTTGAGCCATCGTCCTGGCATACTTTTAGAAGCTTTTTCCCCTTTACGAGGACCTGAAAATGTTATGAAAAGAGCATTTCATTCTGAAATCTCTAGTGACTGAAAGAAACTGTAACAGGCACCTTTTCACATCTAAAGTATGAAACGCTTCTTCTCCAGCATTAGTAGGATTGGAAGAAAAAGTGGGTAAAACTATTTCTTGCAACCGATGGAAATTTGATGACACTTTTGGAAGAAAGGTAGGATCCGTCTAAAGGATCACTCGGTCTGAAAATATTCTTAGAAAAGGTTCAGTACTAAATCATAGACAGAGCCAAAGTCAGGAACGGAGTCGGGTCAGAGATGGGCATCAGTACAGGAACAGAACACAGAGCCAAGGTCAAGAGCAAGCCGGGTCTAAATACTGGGAGGACACGCAAGATCAGAGCAGGATTCAGGAACACAGCTAAAGATCAGTCAGCAAAGCACAAGAGCCCAGACTCCCTTTAAATAGGCTGTCTGGCGCCAAAAGGAATTAGGCTCGTACGTGTGCCCGCGCCTGTGCGCATGCGTGCCCGCGCCTGTGAGCCATTCTGTGGCAAAGGTTATGTGCTTGCGCACGTCTGTTTGCAAAACGTCTCACAGGAGTTCCCTGACAGGTGGTATACAATGTGCAATTCTCTCAGCCTCCATCAATGTACTCTCAGTTCCCTGTGTGTCATCTTTATTTATGTCCCCTGACATGTTGGGTATCAATTTACTCGGCGTAACATTATCTTTCACACAATAAAATTGGGCTAACTTTACCATTTTGCTTAAAAAAAGTGTTTTGTTTCCCAAAAAAATGCGCTTGTAAGACCGCTGCGCAAATACGATTTGACAAAAAGTATTGCAATAACTGCCATTTTATTCTCTCGGGTGTTAGAAAAAAAAAACAATATATAATTTTGGGGGTTCTAAGTAATTTTCTAGCAAAAAAAATAGTTTTTAACGTGTAAACACAGAGTCTGAAAAACAGGCTCAAGGCTCAAGTGGTTAAACCAGCAGTACGTATTTTTTTTTCCATTTAAAGTGGAGTTCCACCCTGAAAAAAATCATTCCAGCAAAAATCAAACAAAAAAAAAATAAAATAATGTTTTACTTACCCTAAATAGCTGTTGCTATGCGGAAGTGCCTAATCTGCCTCTTCATCCACCGCGGTCGATTCTCTTCCTCCTCCTACACTCTGTTTCTTCTTGTGAATGGGGCGCGCTGCATTCTGGGAACTGTGTGTATCCCAGAAAGCAGCCGGCCCATTCACAAATAAAATTTTTTTGGACCGGAGCTCCGCTTTAAGACCATAAGAAGCCTTTGCAAAAGTCCAGTAACTCACGAAAATGAGAAATATGAAGCATCACATTTTTTTTTTTTTTTTTTTTTTTTTTAAACAATAATGTTTTTACTATGGTCTAACTTTTTGTAGTTCCTCTTTGAACCACTTTTTCACACACAAGAATGTCTTGCAAGTATTTGGTCTTTAATGTAATATATACAGATCTTATCTTATTGTAAGCTGTGTAGAAATAGTGAACAAAATTTGCAAAAAAATACCACATCTCTATAGAGCAAAATGTTTGTTTTGTCGGAAGGTAGAAAAAAAATAGAAACATTACATCCAAGATTTACTTTATAGATTTGTTTTAAAGACTTAGTTGCTAAAATACATAATAAAAAATAAAAGCTGTTCTCTGCCAAGAAGACATGAAATACTTCTGCAGTGGCGGCTGGTGCTCAAAATTTTTGGAGGGGGCGCAAACAAACGAAAAAAAAAACATCAATTGCAGCCACACTGTGCCCATCAATTGTCGCCACTGTGCCCATCAATTGCCGCCATTGTGCCCATCAATTGCTGCCACTGTGCCCATCAAACGCAGCAACTGTGCCATAAAATTGGCACCACTGTGCCATGCCAAAACTTTGCCACTGTGCCATGCCATCAAATGCAGCCACTGTGCCATCAATTGTCACCACTGTGCCCATCAATTGTCACCACTGTGCCATGCCATCAATTGTCGCCATTGTGCAATGACATTGTAGCCACTGTGCCCATCAATTGTCGCCACTGTGCCATGCCAAACGCAGCAACTGTGACATGACATTGTCGCCACTGTGCCCATAAATTGTCGCCAGTTTTCCCCTAAAATGCCGCCAGAATGCCCCTTAAAATGGTCCAATCCACTGGGATGATTACAGTCCACAGCTCTATATCCACACCACTTACAGAAGGCTCTGGCATGCTGGGCTTTTAAAACAAGCCTCTTGGCGCCTGCACACTGGAGAGCCGTGCACGCACACGGGTACGAGCAACCACGCCTCCTTTCTTTCCCCTGCCATCTGACAGTCAGAAGCACGCTCCTGTCATGGTGGCGGCCAGGGGGGCTTTGTGGGACCCCTCTTATGTTTATTGTGGCAGGGCCTGCAGCGGAGGAGGTGAATGGTGTTTTTAACAGACCGACTTCACTGAGCGTGGATGGCATGTAAGAGTACTCCAGGTATGTAACTTACTACCTCTGGTGGTGGAAACCAGGTAAGACATGCCTACGCACAGAAGATGACATTAAAAAAATTATCTTCACTTACTTTATCCCCGCCGCAGGAAAGCTGTTAAAAACAGCAGATCCAGCCTTCACCCATCACGGCAGGTAGTGTTGTGTCAACCTTCAGGTTTATGGGTTCCTTCGTACAGGAACCTCTTACCTGGACCTGTAGATGACCTTGCTTCTTCTTTACACGAGGCCCGGGTACCATCCATCTTAGGCATTTAGTATTGGCCCGAGGTATGAATCCGGTTGTGTAGCTCCTAGGCCAGTGATGGCGAACCTTGGCACCCCCGATGTTTTGGAACTACATTTCCCATGATGCTCCACTACACTGCAGCGTGCATGAGCATCATGGAAAATGTATTTCCAAAACATCTTGGGTGCCAAGGTTCGCCATCACTGTCCTAGGTCTTCGCAGAAAACCATCAACAGAGCTTTCTTCTTAGCACATGTTTTAACATGACCACCTTAGACACTGGCGAAAAACTGAGGTGTTCTCCATATGGGAGGGGTTATATAGGGGAGAAACTTGCCTTGTAATTAGGGTTGCCAGTGTCCAATTACCTGTGGTGACCAGTGGCGGTGCGTCTATAGAGGGCGCCGGAGCGCCGCCCCCTCTGGCTCTCGCACCGCCACTGATTACAATAACAGATTCATGCATTGCATGAATCTATGTTATTGTTGCCGCTGCCGCCGATTATTCAGATGGCCGGATGGTGAGCACCGGCCACCTGAATAACGGCAGTTGGTTAGCTGTGTGGAAGTCTCTTTCAGAGCCAGCGGTTCTGATAGGCATTCCGAGTACAGCCCTCAGGCTGTAGTTGGCTTCCAGGAAACTTATCTAAGGGACGTACGGGGGGTGCGTTCCTTAGATAAGACTGATAGGCGTCTCAGCCAATCTGGTTACAGGTAACCTGATTGGCTGAAGCGTCATCGAGGGTGGCAGAAGACATCGAGGGACGTAGAAGGATGATGGCTGACCACCAGAAATGTAAGTGCCGGCCAGGCGGGGGGGGGGGAAGGGCACAGTAGCGACAACTGGCACAATGGCTGCATTTGATGGCATGGCACAGTGGCAGCGTTTGATGGCATGGCACAGTGGTGACAATTGATGGCACAGTGGCTGCGTTTAATGGCATGGCACAGTGGTGACAATTGATGGCACAGTGGCTGTGTTTGATGGCATGGCACAGAGACTGCATTTAATGGCATGGCACAGTGGTGACAATTGATGGCACAGTGGCTGCCTTTGATGGCATGGCACAGTGACTACATTTGATGGCATGGCACAGTGGTGACAATTGATGGCACAGTGGTGACAATTGATGGCCCAGTGGCTGCGTTTGATGGCATGGCAGAGTGGTGACAATTGATGGCACAGTGGCTGCGTTTGATGGCATGACACAGTGGTGACAATTGATGGCACTGTGGCTGCATTTGATGGCATGGCCCAGTGGCTGCGTTTGATGGCATGGCACAGTGGCTGCATTTTATGGGCCCAGTGGTTGCATTTGATGGGCACAGTGGCTGCATTTGATGGGCACAGTGGCTGCATGTGATGGGCACAGTGAGGCTGCATTTTTTTTTTCGTTTGCGCCCCCCCCAAAAATGTTGAGCACCAGCCGCCACTGGTGGTGACTATCTAACCCACAAAGTAATTAACTCAGGCTCTGTGTCCCGTGATGTATGAACAAGAAAATAATACATCTAATTTATAGCTAATCATTTTTGACCAGCCAAGGAGCAATGATGCATGCCGTTTCCAACAGTAAAGTGCATCTTTGATTAATTTTTCTAGTGTGGTGCAGTCAGTTTATTAATAGCAGACATAAATCAGAATTGTTTTAGTCTTTTAAAAAAATTATCTTAGAATAGCTTCCATTAGAGGGAGGCCAAAAACCGTTTTATCAACATCTGCTTTCATGTGTCCTACAGCCATGCAGCTGAGATAATGGACTCTGACATTAGCGTTTAAAAATGCTTACGGCCCTTTAAATGTCAGTAAAGCTAATACCAACATGCAATGTATTTTTTTACAAAGCAAAACTAGTGATCAGTGAAATGTTTAAAACTGACCCTTGTGTAGGTTGACCAGACATCCCCAGTTTCAGGGGACAGTCCCCTGATTGAGGACACTGTCCCCGGACCAAGTCTGTCCCTGGTTTTGTCCCCAGATTGGATTTAATAGGGGACAGGGGAAATTTCAAAGACAATCAGTGCAGAGGGGGGTTGTATTTTTCATATTATCTGTGCCCCTTTCTGATGATCATGTGCTGGTCGGAGCGGAGGGAATATTTCTTCAGTTTCGGGTGCATGCCCATTCAGCTTCGCTCGCATGTTCTTCTGCCTTGGCTCAAATCCTGGCCAGCCACCTGCCTATCTCCTTGCCTTCCCTGGCGGAGTGATCTTCCTCTGCTTCCCATACAGTAGTAGCCGGGGCCCAAAGAGTGAGGCCGCGTACACACGATCAGTCCATCCGATCAACCGATGAAGCTGACTGATGGTCTGATGTGCCTACACACCATCAGTTAGAAAAACGTTCGAGTCCAACGCGGTGACGTAAAACACAACGACGTGCTGAGAAAAATGAAGTTCAATGCTTCCAAGCATGCGTCGACCTGATTCTGAGCATGCACGGGTTTTTAACCGATGCTTTTGCATACTAACCGTCGGTTTTGACCTATCGGTTAGGCGTCCATCGGTTAAATTTTTTAAGCAAGTTCTAAAATTTTTGACCCAAGGATAACTGACCGATGGGGCCCACACACCATCGGTTTGGACCGATGAAACGGTCCTTCAGTCCGTTTCCATCGGTTTTGACCGGCCTAAGACTTGAGAGGCTGTGAGACGGGTGGAGAGTCGCTGATTGTTGCCATTACTAGTAAAGAAAAAATATGTCCCCGGATTCTATTTTAAAAATATGGTCACCTTACCCTTGTGGAAATCCACTAGATCAATTTATTTCTCCATGCTGGATATCCACCTATCGGCTAGATTTTTCTTCTCTTAAGACCTGCCCACCTGAAAACCACACCTCACAAGCAATGAACTCGTCATTTCTGACATCTGATCAGGGATTGTGTAAACAAATGTTATCTTTACAGCTGAACTCTGGCCATTTTTTGGGCATAGGTCCTCCAGCAGATAATTAGAATAGAAATACATCACTGGCTGCAATAATCATCTTTACTCTATTGCTGTCCACCAGCCATTAACTTATATGCCTCATATGCTGTACCTTTGGCTATACCTTCCAACTTTCTGAGATGAGAAAGATGGACGCTCTTTAGCACAAAGCGTGTAGACAAGGATACACCCGCCACCCCACCAGTTAAATGGACCATAAAGAATGAATGATCAAAGAACGATTGGCTAAGCCCCACAACTGATTTTGTTTTTCATTACTATGGGGTTTATTTACTAAAGGCAAATCCACTGTGAACTACAAGTGTACTGCAAGTTCACTTAGGAGTTGAAAGTGCAGTCTCTGTAGATCTGAGGGGGACATGCAATAAAAATAAAAAACAGCATTTTTGCTTGCACATAACTGGATGATAGAAATCATCAGATCTTCCCCTCAGATCTACAGTGACTGCACTTCCAAGTGCACTTGTAGTGATCCGAAAATATGAAAAATGCCACTTTCGAAACGATCGTATGATAATCGGATCATTAGTACAAAGCTTCCGAGAGCCGATCAGGACAGTTCATCCGATTTTATTCTATCGGACATGCACAGAATTTTTTTTCGTACGATGCCAGATCGTACGTTATTCGTTTAATCATTACAGCTGTCGTTCGAAAATGCAATACAAATGCATTACAACACATGACATCACTTCCGATTTTTAATTCTGCCGTACGAGAATTTTCATGACCTTAGTAAACTCGTCAGATTTGACGTGAGATTAGCATACAAAAAAAAAAACAGACGTTTATTCGTCCGATAATCGGATCGTGTGTACCGGGCATTAGTATAGAGCAGTGGTTGTCAAGCTTTTGAGACCAGTGCCTGGTAAATTCTTTCAAAAACTTCCATGCTTCAGGAGTAAAAAATAAAGCTTATACTCACACAATGAAAGTATAGAAACACTAAATGTATTGAAATGCTGGAAGGATCTGGATGGGGCTGAATGTCACTGTGGAGCAAATGGAGGCCGTGAAGTGGCCTAGGGGACCCTAGAGCAGGCATGGTGGCTGTCACGTATCAGATAAGACCAGAACTGTGTTGACAGCAACAGAGGAAACCCAGATGTGTTTAAGTGAAAATATAATTTATTAAAGATAAGTGAAATAATAATAAAATAACAACCTCCAATACCACACTGTGCACAACAACCAATACCAGCAGAACCCACAAATAATAACAGTAAGAGACCAATATGTACAGGTAATGGGGAAAACCATAATCATAACAGGGCCAAGCCAGGATCGTCAATGGGAGGTCAGCAGCTGGGGAAAGGGAAAACAAACAGGACAAGGAGAGGACGGATGGATCACAGGGGGGGCAGGTATAGGTACAAAGCACAGGGTACAGGATTCCAGGTTCAGGTTACAGATCAGAATCAGGATCAGATGCAGAGCTACTCAGGGTCAGGGCGCATGGAGAGATACCAAGGCGACGTCTGATTGTCACTGCAGGGTATTTGTACACATCTCCTGCAATCAGTCTCAGGTGACGCCTAATCGCAGGAGATGTCGGCCCCACACTGCCAGGAACCCCCAGCTGGTGGACGCCAGTACTGCGGCCCAAAGATCACATAATACCACCACCAGGGGAGAGCTCCCCTGGCAGTTCCAGACTGCCAGGAGACACCTGGTGGTGGACCACAATACTGCACGCCAAATATCAGGCAGTGTCACCAGCGGAAGGAACCTTTTCTGACAGTGGCCCTGCATTGGATAAGATGTCTGAAGAGATCTGGAGGCACTGGAACACTGTTGCAGCTTGGGTACACTATAAAGGGCTGGTGGCTCTGCAGCATGCTGAGGGGCACTGTCGAAGATTGGGGTGCATTGTGGAGGCTGGGGATCTCAGGGAGGTTGAAGTGCACTATGAAAGGTCAAGGGATCAGCAACTGTCTGGAGTCCAGGGAGAAGTGTGGCCACAGCCTTGTGGTTGAGAACCACTGATATAGAGGTCTACATATCTAGCTAATGATGGACAGTTGGGAGTATGCTTTTTGTTTCATTCACCCACATTACATTAGTCTCTCACTGAATCTGTGAAGTGATTACTATTGCTAAGGAATTGTTACAGGCAAATAATAGAACATGATGTACAGCACCTAGTCTGACGTGGGTCCCTTCTAATTAACTATACAAACAAATGGCCACTACCCTTACCTATAACTGGCCTTTACAGCAAGGAGCACTTGGAAGGGCAATGCATGAAAAACAAAACCAAAGAAATTCCCAGCTCAACTTACTGACCAGTCTGCAACCAACCAAATTTTTTTAACAGTATGCATTAAAAACGGGGTTTAGTTTGTACACATTTGCAAAATTTCTCCAAATGGAGATGTCAGACCCATTTTAGATCTCAAGGATCTAAATCAGTTCCTAAATATTTGCTCTTTTGACATGGAGTCAATCCGGTCAGTAGTTTCCACCCTATGGGGAGGAGAGCTTCTAGCATCAATTGACATCAAGGATGCATATCTGCATTTGCCAATTTTCCCCGCTCATCAGAAGTTCCTGCGATTCGAAGTGAAGCGGCACCATTTTCAGTCTGTGGCTCTGCCCTTCGGTTTGGCTACTGCACCCTGAGTGTTCAGTAAGGTTCTGGCCCCACTTCTACCAAAACTAAGGGCCCAGGGTATAGCAGTAATGGAATACCTGGACGACCTGCTGAATAGAACATTCGGTAGTCCGCCTAGACCAAAGTGTGCTCAGCTTGGTCAAGTATCTGGAACACCTGGGTTGTATTCTCAATATAGAGAAATCATCCTTGCAACCAGTTAAAAGGCTGGTGTACTTGGGTCTGGTCATAGACAACGCCCAAAGGAGAATGTTTTGGCCCCAGACAAGGTTAGCGCCATAAGGAAGCTGGTCCAGGTGGTCAAGGCGAGGAAAGATCCTTCCATTTGCCTTTTGCATGAGGTTGTTAGGGAAGATGATGGCTTCAGTCAAAGCAGTTCCCTATGCCCAATTTCATTTAAGATGGTTGCTAACAGTATCCTGTCCGTTTGTAAAGATGGCAGTAGGGGACACGTGGACCCTTCCTCCACGTCCAGACCTGTTCTTGCAGTGACCAGTGTTCCATCCTGCCTTACAAACTCTAAATTTAATGGTTTGGCTATTGAGGCCCACATTCTAAAGAATCAGGGGCTTTCAGGGTCTGTGGTCACTACTCTGATTAATGCGAGAAAACCGGCTTCCAGAGTCATATATTATAGAATGTGGAGGGCATATGTTTCTTTGTGCGAATCCAAGGGTTGGCATCCTTGGAAGTATGTCATGAGTAGATTTCTTGCCTTTCTACAGTTGGGGGTAGAAATGAAGCTGGCCTTCAGTACTATCAAAGGTCAGGTCTCTGCCTTATCGGTATTGTTTCAAAGACCGCTTGCTTCGCATTCCTTGGTCCAGGCCTTTATGCAAGGGGTAATGCGTATTACAGTTTGGTCACCCGTGTATTGCAAAAACAGCCTTTTGTGCAAATACACCATATTCCCTTGGTCCTTTGACAAGGAAACAGTTTTTTCTGGTTGCTATATCCTCTGCAAGAAGGGTATCAGAGTTGGCTACTTTTTATTGTAAAGAGCCATATTTAATTGTTCACAAGAGCAAGGTGGTATTACGTCCTCATCCAACCTTCCTACCTAAAGTAGTGTCAGGTTTTTATCAAAACCAGGATGTTGTTCTGCCTTCGTTTTTTCCAGAACCTTGTTCTGTGGAAGAAAAGTCATTGCATCCTCTTGGTGTAGTGAGAGCAGTTAAAGTTTATCTAAAGGCGACTGCTCAGATTCGGAAAACTGATGTTTTGTTTGTATTGCCAGAAGACTCCAGGAAGGGGCAGACAGCATGGAAATCTACCATTTCAAAGTGTATTCGGCAAATAAATATTCAGGCTTATGGTTTGAAAGGGAGAGTTCCACCTTTTCAAATTAGAGCGCACTCTACCAGAGCAGTTAGTGCTTCATGGAGGGTGCATAACTAAGCCTCCATGACTCAGATCTGCAAGGCCTCTACTTGGTCTTCCGTCCATACATTCACTTGATTCTATCAGGTGGATGTAAGAGGATGTAAGAGTTTCTAGTCTCCCTGTGAGGTTCCACACCATCTTAGCTTCCCTCCCCACTCGTAAGGCCAGCTTTGGACATAAAATCCAAAGCTTGGGTAGACAAAGATTCATAAACCAGACCTATTGCTCCTTGCATTGCATCGCATACACATATTATGTGAAACTTACCTGAAAATTAAGCCTTCCAGCAGCAGGCCTCTGTCCCCGCTGAAGGCACTTCCATCTTCACCCGGACGTTTGCAGACTCCGGCTTTGTGAGTGGCCATGGAAGCTGCTGTTTACGGCACAGGACTCTGGGTAGGTTCCTTCAGAGCGCATGTGCACGTTTAGAAGATATTTTCAGTACCTATAGGTAAGTCTTATTGTAGGCTTACCAATAGGAAAAATTATGCTTAGGAGTTCACTCCCACTTTAAGATGGGGTGGCTACAATAGTTTGAATTTTAACTAGTATCAATTAAATGAGGACGGACATACAGTCCCTGCTGAACCGCCTTATTTTGATCCATCTATGGCCAGCTTAACACTTCTTGGGATTGATTTGTTATATTTTACACTATAGGCATACACTGTACCTTTCCTTTTGAGTAAGCATACTATATCCGTAATATCTCCTCTTATTCACAAGAACTATTGATTTACTTTACATAATTGGTATCAGTTTGCTCCATTAGCTGCCCAGTGTCTGATATAGCAATGCTTTCCTAGTAACAGTTTCCAAGTATCCATATTGCCTTTCCTGTTCACGTGATCCTGTACCAGCTAACACACTTTCCATCCAGGAGCTAGCTGTTGTTTTCCCCTACAACTCTATAAAAATCACCACAGCTTATCAATGTATTGACAGTGTTTCAATAATATTCGAAAGCCATGTTACAGAATCATTTTTTTGTTTATGGTTTTATTGGCCATTAGTCAAGGCTGACTTGTTCCGTGAGCTTGTTGGAAGAATCATTAGCAGAGATTATCAATCTTCATGGACCATTTCCCATGCGAGAGAGAAAAAAAAAAAAGATGGGTTGGCTTTGATTCAGTTGTTTAATACTTGGCTTAGAGTTGCCTGTTCAACTCATCACAGATTCTGTGCAACAAGAACACTCATCTCTACCTTGGAAAATCCAACAGAATTATCCTGCTCACAGGCTAAAGAGGTTTTGTTGAAGACCCACTTTTTGGATTTTTTTTTTATATATTTTTACATTGTAGGTTTACAAGCTAAATCAGAGGAAAGATGTCTTCATTCAAGGATTTCTTGGCCTACCCTTGACCTATAATATGTTCCTGCACACCCTATCGCTGACAGTTTACATTATAACCATGTTTTTGGGGCTGCCTTCCAATCTTCTAGTCTTTTACATTTTCTGCAAGAAGGCTCATAGCAGACTGACCCCAAATCTCATCTACATGATTAATCTTTGCATCACTGACCTTGTGTTTATAATGTTTTTACCCATAAAAATTATGGAAACTTACTTCTCTGGATGGACCCTTCCAGAGATCCTATGTCCGATTTACAACTTCCTCCACTTCGGCACAATCTACACAAGTGTTTTGTTCCTCACTGCTGTAAGCGTTGGTCGGTACCTGAGTGTGGCTTTCCCAATTAAGTACAAGATCTACAAGAGACCCATATATTCTTTCTTCATTTGCATTATCCTGTGGGCCCTTGTGTTTCTCCATGTGTCTTTTGTGTTCATTTTGGAGACGAACCAGAACGGCTATCTTGAACTGTTTCTTTCCAAAGAAAACGATAAAGTGGTCTGTTATGAAAATTTTACTCCTAGTCAGCTTGATTTCATCATACCAGTAAGATTGGAGTATTCAATTGTCCTTTTCTTCCTTCCTCTGGGCATTACTATATTTTGCTACACTCGTTGCATTCAGATACTGATGAGATGCTGCATGCACACCAAGCACAAGAAGAAAGCCATTCGAGTTGCAGTCACAACTGTGACTGTTTTCATAGTATGCTTTGCCCCTTATAATATTTCACATATAGTGGGCTTTGTTATCCATGAAAGTGTATGGTGGCGCAAAGTGGCACTCCTGCCCAGCACCTGCAATGCCTTTCTGGACCCCCTCATTTTCTACTTCTTGTCATCGACAGTTGATAAAGGATTTTACCAAGCCTGGAAGTCTTTGCGGAAAAAATACAGCAAGTCAAAGAGGAAGCTCTCGTTTGTTTTTGGAAAGGAACCTCCAGACCACACAAAGACACCAGCTATAAAAACTATTAGATAGATTGAGGTAGGAGAGCGTAACGTTAGGCAGGCGTAGCATATCGCATATACGCTACGCCGCCGTAAGTTAGAGAGGCAAGTGCTGTATTCACAAAGCACTTGCGTCCTAAGTTACGGCGGCGTAGCGTAAATGTGCCGGCCTAAGCGTAATTCAAATTGTGAAGAGGTGGGTGTGTTTTATGCTAATAAATCGTGACCCAACGCGATTGACGTTTTTTCCGAACGGCCCATGTGCCGTCCGTGGACATATCCCAGTGCGCATGCTCCAAATTATGCCGCAAAGACTTATTGGTTTCGACGTGAACGTAAATTACACCCAGCCCCATTCACGGACGACTTACGCAAACGACGTAAAAATTTCATAATTTGACGCGGGACCGACATCCATACTTAACATTGGCCAGGCCATCTTTTTGTTGGACTAACTTTACGCCTGAAAACGCCTTACGTAAACGGCGTATCTTTACTGCGACGGGCAAGCGTACGTTCGTGAATAGGCGTATCTCGCTGATTTACGCATTCTAGGCGTAAATCAGCGTACACGCCCCTAGCGGCCGGCCTAAATAGACAGCCAAGATATGACGGCACCCGCAGTCGTATCTTAGCTAGATTTAAGTGCATCTCAATTTGAGATTACACTTAAATTTAGAACGGCACAGATTCAGAGTTAAGACGGCGTATCTACTGATATGCCGGCGTAAACCTCTCTGAATCTGGCTATATATCTTCAGCTCTATAGATAAGATAGGTAGATATTTTTAATACAGAGCCCAGTGGTTAAACGTTAAATATATTTTTTTTTCCCGCAATCTTCAGTTTTTAACTACTCAGTGCTTGTTGGAAAAAATCTGAAACATACGAAGTAGAATGTTTCCTTAACATATTTTTCATTAAGTGTTTGTGGCTATTCATTAAAGCTGTTTTGTTTTATAAAATGAAATTATTATGTTTGATAGTGTACTTACGGCAATACCATCATTATTGGCCACTAGGCTTGCCCATCTTTAAGATGGGCATGCTCAGTGGAACATTCTTTAGGATGCAGAAGGAAGGATCAGCTTCTTTGCCAGGAAGGCTTTTTCAGTAATCTTCATGGTAGTGTCTCCAGGATTTGGGGCACCTGAGTTCTCCAAAACGAATCTGAGCTGGCAGACAGATACCAGGAGCTACCTGTTATGTGCCAACAGTGGTATTCTATAAACATTAATGTGGCTTTATGCTAGGAACTTGTACTAAAAGAACCAATAACAGTAGACCCCCTTTGTGGACCTGCTTCTTAGAATTCAAATTTCCTGGCTGCTCATAATTCCAGAGTCACTGCCAAGAAACAAGCATGCAATTCAGGCAAATAATTCCCTATAATTATATTTATACTGGGTCAATGACTTGCATTAAAACATTATATCCATTAAATTGGCGTGACAGCCAGAAAATTAAAGGGGTTGTAAAGGTTAATTTTTATTTTCGAAATAGGTTCCTTTAAGCTAGTGCATTGTTGGTCACTTACATTTTCCTTTGATTTCCCTTCTAAATGTTTTTTTTCTTTGTCTGAATTTCTCACTTCCTTGTTTCTTTGTCGCTCTTTTCTTCCTATCCCTTTCTGCCTTCCTTCCTTACATCCCATCAATCTTCTATCCCTTCCTTTCCTCCTTTCTTCCTTCTGTCCTTCCCCTTCATCCTTCCATATATCAGTACTCTCCTTTCCCTCCATTCCTATATTTTGCATTTCTCCCTCCCTCCTTTCTCCCCTTCTCATACCTTTCTTCTCTATCCCATTACATTTTCTTCTCTCCTTTCTTGCTTTCTTCATTCCTCCCATCTTCCTTCCTTCCTTCCTTCATTCTCTCTTTTCTGCCTTCCTTCTTTTTTGCCAACCCCCCCCCCCCCTCCCCCACATTCTGCCTTTCTTCTGTACTTTCTTCTCTTCTCTTTTCCTTCTCTTCTATTTTCCTTCTTCCTCTCTCCTTTTTTACCTTTCCTATGCATCCTTCCCCAAGTTGTTGTGTGATCACAGCGTTCTCCCTAATCTTTTTCTTCGGTTTCACTGCCCGTCCATCTTCCCACCAATCCCTGTAGACATGCTCCGAGCACTTGTTTAATGGTCTGTTGCTAATTTGATAAGTCAAGTCAGTGAAAATCTATCACTGAAATTGCAATTCACAGAATGGACGATGTGCAATATATAGAGGACAAAGTCCTTTTATTACCTCTTCAAGGAATAGGTTATATATTCTACTACAATTCCCACAACCCTTCTTTTCAGATGATGAGGAAAATTGTGATCACATGACATTCTCTAAGTTCTGTAAACTATTTCTGTACATATCTGTGTAAGTAAAGTTTTGTGGCAAATCATTGCTATAGTAGTGTGTGTCCAATTCTATTTCAAGCTATAAAAAATAAAAAAAAACAACACAGAAAAAAGAACAGAAGCTAATCCTTGTTGACATGTTCCGTTTTCATCCCTTTGCTGAGTATACAGAGGTACAGGACACTGTGCAGATACACAGCATTCCATTATTGGATAGTTTGTTCAGCCACCATGCCCCCTTACCAATCACAGCCCGCCTCCAGCACACACCCCTCCCAATCACAGTCTGCCTCTTGACCACACCCCCTACCCAAGCACAGCCTGCATCTTGCCTGGGCTGAACAGATCATGGAAAACAGGTACCCTGTGCCCCGCCCCCTCACTATCAGAAAGAATAAATGGTCACATGACAGAACATTATATATATATATATATATACACACACACACACACTTTCATAAATAAATGTAATAAAACATGGATGGTGTCAGTAGGCAGTGGACAGTGTTAATAAAGCAGGGGACGGTGTCAGTAGATCAGTGGATGGTGTCAAAACGGCAGAGGACAGTGTCAGTAGGGCACAGGTTGGTGTCAGTAGGGCACAGGTTGGTGTCAGTAGGGCACAGGTTGGTGTCAGTAGGGCACAGGTTGGTGTCAGTAGGGCACAGGTTGGTGTCAGTAGGGCACAGGTTGGTGTCAGTAGGGCACAGGTTGGTGTCAGTAGGGCAGTGGACGGTGTCAGTAGGGCAGAGGATGGTGTTAGGAGAGCAGATATTGGTGTCACTAGAGCAGTGGAATGTGTCAGTAACCAAGATAGCAGGCAAATGAGCTGAAAGTTTGAAATGACTTGCTAAGCCATCACTAGACTTCCAAGGCTTCACAAGTTTGTTGCAGAATTGCAGCAAGTCCGCATTGCATGACTCTAGATCAACTTTCTTTGCAAACATTCTACAAGTTCTGGTTCAGTTATGCTGTGTGTAGCACTACCCCCGCAGGAGCTGCTGGTTTAGATTTTGGGTGGCACGTTACCTCTATTCTCGCTGTCCAGGGTAAAAGGAGAGTCCAAATAACGTCAATGTCCACACACAATGTACCTTTTTCTCTTGGGGTTTATTTTGTAGAACTTTAGTAGAAAAGAGGAATAAGGAGTAGAAGGGTAGGTAGGTTCAGGTGCACAGTAAGGAAACACTGTTTCCAGCAAATACCGTATTTATTGGCGTATAACACGCACCCTAACTTTAAGAGGGAAGTTTCAGGGAAAAAAAGTTTCCACAGCCCCCTGCGTATAACATGCAGGCACAGTTTACCCTCTATTTTCAGGGTAAAAAAGTGAGTGTTATACGCCAATAAATACACTTACAGTAGTTCTCATCGCCACTCTAGCCAGAGTGGGTATTGCTCACCCGGATAGGTCCCTCTCACTGGCCTAGCTGCCGGGATGACGCACAAAATAAAGTACAGTCTCTGCCACAGACCTTCCTTTCTCTGTGAGATATTTTGGTCCGGAATCCTCTGCCACAGGATTCAGCACCCGGATCTCTTTAGCTTTTCTCACTGGAACCTTTAAACTCGACAGGCGACACTGTCAAGCCCCTCAGTGTACAGTGCATCCTTAGATGAAGATTCCAGGCCTTCTCCCACGGTACCAGCCTCTTGCATGGCCCCTATCAGTATAGGGGTCCTCCCCTAGTCTCCTTCATCAAGTGGCCTCCTCACGCAGGATGGACAGCACAGGATCACCTCTGTGGTAAGGGCCCCAGTCGGACAACTGGGCCCACCAGACAAAGCCCCAGACCACCGTAGTCCCGGAGCTAGGATTCACAGCACGCACCCCTGGCCAGGCGGGCCACGATGCGCTAATGGACAGACCCCGCATCAATGGCGTCTGTCCCTTAAGTACCCCTCCCCAGCATGCACAGCGGGGTAACCACTCCCACTGATTCATTGCTGAGGGGGACACTCAATATACCATGACTTTGCTGCCACCCTTGGCCTGGGGTGGTAATAACACCCCCAGGCGATCAATGGTGGATCACTCCCAGCACAGCCATGGCTGGAACAGAGGCTAAAGTTCCCTTAATCACTCTGTTCTGAGCCAAATAACAGCTGAGACCCCCACTAAATTTTAAGCAGCGCCTGTTCATCAGGAGTAGGGCGCAACATGTGCAATAGTCATCCCACCACAGGGGTCACTGTGACTTGCAGAGCTCTTGTTGTAGACTCACCGCAGCAATTTTGTTCTTGCTACAAATTGAAAAAGTGTCATCTAGAACTTTTGCTTCAAGTGCTCTGTAAGTGTACAACTTGCCAGTGAAAATGTGCAGCAAGTTAAAAAGACTTACAATTCAACACTGCCACAAATGTATGGCAAGTTATCCTTGCTAACAAAGACAAATCTCCTGCGCTCCGGTATTTTTTTGGTGCTATGGGGTGGTGTAATCCAATTAAAAAGTATCTTCCAGAGTCTTGCATACAGCGCGACCGTCGCATACAGCGCGTCACGAGTTTCTGAAAGTAGCCGAACGTCGGTGCGCAGGCGCCTTATAGAGCCGCACCGACGTTCGGCTTCTTTGGGCAACTGGTGACGCGCTGTATGCGACCGTCGGAAGGCTGTCAAATAGGAACGCCCAGTCCCGAAGATCATACCCGGAAGTGGCGGGAGAACATCTGTCTCTAAAACGGTAAGTGCGGCATTGATTTAAAAAAAAATACCCGTTTCTGCTCCCCTTAATTAGCCTCAATCTAATGTTAAACATTTTTTTCGGGTGAACTCCCGCTTTAAAGTCTATGGGTCTCAAACGTTTGAAATCTAAAGTGCTAATTTTAAAGGCTAATACTGTATGCAAGTTATTGTCCTAAAAGGTGTTTGGGGACCCAGGTCCTGCTCCAGGGGACATGTATCAATGCAAAAAAAAGTTTTAAAAACGGACGTTTTTTTCGGGAGCAGTGATTTTAATAATGCTAAAAGTGAAACAATAAAAGTGAAATACTCCTTTAAATTTTGTACCTAGGGGGTGTCTATAGTATGCCTGTAAAGTAGCGCTTGTTTCCCATGCTTAAACCTGTCCGTGCACATAGTGTTATTGTCTGAAGGAAAAAAAGTAATTTAACCACTTAAGGACCCCTTCACGCCGATATACGTCGGCAGAATGGCACGGCTGGGCACAATCACGTACCGTGTCTCTTCAAGCCCAGCCATGGGGTCCCGAGCACGCCGCCGGCGGCGCGCTTGCGACCCGGTCTGAAGCTCTGTGACCATGTCCCGCAATCGGTCACCGGAGCTGGAGAACGGGGAGGAGGTGTGTGTAAACACACCTTCCCCGTCCTTCATTGTGGCAGTGTCAGTGATTGTCTGTTCCCTGATATAGGGAAAGACTATCACTGATGTCACACGTCCAGCCCCACCCCAATACAGTTAGAAACACATATGAGGTCACACTTAACCCCTACGGTGCCCCTTAGTGGTTAACTCCTAAACTGCAATTGTAATTTTCACAGTAAACGGTGCATTTTTATAGCACTTCTGACACCCAAAAATGTGTCAAAATTGACCTATGTGTCCGCCATAATGTCGCAGTCACGAAAAAAATCTCTGATCGCCGCCATTAGTAGTAAAAAAAAATTAATAAAAATGCAATAAAACTATCCCCTATTTTGTAAGCGCTATAAATTTTGCGCAAACCAATCGATAAACGCTTATTGCGATTTTTTTTTACCAAAAATAGGTAGAAGAATACATATCGGCCTAAACTGAAAAAAAAAAAAACGTATATATATTTTTGCGGGATATTTATTATAGCAAAAAAAAAAATATTGCATTTTTTTTCAAAATTGATGCTCTATTTTTGTTTATAGCGCAAAAATACCACCAAAAGAAAGCTCTATTTGTGGGGAAAAAAGGACGCCAGTTTTGTTTGGGAGCCACGTCGCACGACTGCGCAATTGTCAGTTAAAGCGACGCAGTGCCGAATCGCAAAAATGGGCAAGGTCCTTAACCTGCATAATGGTCCGGGTCTTAAGTGGTTAAAACCACTCGCGGCTATAATGAATTGTCGGCTCCCGGCAATACAGAGAAAAGTCATTGATAAAAAAAAAAAAGTGGGGGTCCCCCTAAATTAAATTACCAGGCCCTTCAGGTCTGGTATGGATATTAAGGGGAACCCTGCGTCAAATAAAAAAAAAATGACGTGGGGTTCCCCCCAAATATCCATACCAGACCCTTTATCCGAACACGCAACCTGTCAGGCCGCAGGAAAAGAGGGGGGAATGAGAGAGCGCCCCCCTCCTGAACCATACCAGGCCACATGCCCTCAACATTTGGGGGTTTGTGACCCCTCAAAGCACCATGTCCCCATGTTGATGGGGACAAGGGCCTCATCCCCCACAACCCTTGCCCGGTGGTTGTGGGGGTCTGCGGGCGGGGGGCTTATCGGAATCTGGAAGACCCCTTTAACAAAGGGGACCCCCAGATCCCGCCCCCCCATGTGAATTTATAATGGGGTACATTGTACCCCTACCATTTCACAAAGAAAGTGTAACAAATTGTAAAAAAAAAACACAGAAAGTCCTTTATTTAAAAAAAAATAAAGATTTCAGCTGTGATAATCCACTCTCTGTCTCCGCTCCAGCGCTGTCGGTATTCTGTGATGGGTGATCTCCTTTCGGGGGTCCAGCAATGAGAAGATCTCCTCTTCATCCAGGTCCAGGATCCAGCGATGAGATGTCCACAGCGCAGCGCATCACCTGTCTCCACCGGAGACACCCCGGGTATGATGCGGCGGGAGCCAGTGACAGCTCTTATGTAGGTAAGGGCGGGCCACCCATCACGTGACCCTGTCCCCCTCTGACGCAAGGGAATACCCAGGCTTTCCCAGTGACGTGTGGGTGACCCCACCCCCTCTGATGTAACGCAGGATTGCCGCATCACGGAAAATCGCCGCTGATAGCGGCGGTTTACCACGTGATCGCTCCGTCCAATGACGGAGCGATCACTTGTAAACAAACCGGCGTCATGTGATGACGCTGGTTCCTTCCTCCCCTCTCTGTACCGAACGGTACAGTGTGAGAGGAGAGGGGGGGAGAGAGCAGATGCAGCACGAGTGCTGTGGGCTGGATCTGTGACACATGCAGTCACAGATCCAGCCAGCCATCCATCCCTGCTCAGCCATCCCTGCCCCATACTGTGCAATACACAATACCAATATACTGTGCAATACTCTGCAATACCCCACACTACTCTGCAATACCCCACACTACTCTGCAATACCCCACACTACTCTGCAATACCCCACACTACTCTGCAATACCCCACACTACTCTGCAATACCCCACAATACCCTGCAACGTCGCCTATGGGGATTTTTAAGTAGCGAAGTTTGGTGCCAGTCCACGAGCGTGTGCAATTTTGAAGGGTGACATGTTGGGTATCTATTTACTCGGCGTAACTTCATCTTTCACATTTATGCAAAAGAATGAAGAAACAATACTAAATTTGCTAAATTTTATAACAGAAACAAAGAAAATTTCATTTTTTTTACAGAATTTTCAGTATTTTTTCTCTTATAGCGCAAAAAATTAAAAACCCAACGGTGATTAAATACCACAAAAAGAAAGCTCTATTGGTGTGAAAAAAAGGATGAAAATTTCATTTGGGTACAGCGTTGTATGACTGAGTAATTGTCATTCAAATTGTGAGAGCACCGAAAGCTGTAAATTGGTCTGGTTATTAAGGGGGTTTACGTGCCCAGTGATCAAGTGGTTAAAATGAGCACTTTCAATTTCTCCCATAGACTTTTACAGGGTGTTCCACGGCTTTCCGAATCGCTGTTCGGCAAACAGGCAAAGAGGCAATGTTGGAGTCGAACATGAGTTCGACTCGGACTCAAAGCTCATCCCTACTCTTCAAGCTGAACTTCAGGATGCTCTGAAGTTCAGTCCTCCTCTGTCCCACTTACATTAATTTTTTATGCGTTGTATTAAACTGTATCAGGTTATAATTGTTCAGTAGTGTGCTGACATCTAGAGGAAGTTATAGGCAACTTTTTTTTGGAGCAAGTTTTGTGAAAAGGTTTGAGTGAAAGGTTTAGTGTAGCGTACCACTTAAGTATTGGAAGGAAGAGTATTGCATTTAATATAGAGCAGTGGATGTCAACCTTTTTGATACCAAGGCCTGTTAAATTCTTTCAAAACCTTTCATACTTAAACAGTATAAAATAAAGTTTATACTAACACAATAAAAGTATAGGCATACAAAACATGTATTAAAATGCTGGAAGGCTCTGCGTGGGGCAGGGTGTCACTGTGGGGCAAACAGGGGTGTGGAGTGGCTTAAGGGACTCTGAAACAGATATGGTGCCACTGGCCCTGTATGGGATGAGGTGGAACACTGTTGAAAGTTGGGAGCACTAAGGAGGGCTGGAGACTTTGCAGAAGGCTGGGGGCAGTGTAGGAAGTGGGGTGGCACCGTGGGAGATTGGGGGGCACTGCGGAGGCTGGGAGATCAGAGGGATCTTGGGGGCACTGTGAACAATTATGGGAGGTTGAAGGGCACTATGGAAAGTCAAGGGAGCAGCAGCTGTCTGGAGCCCAGGCAGGGCCGGATTAACAATGGGGCTGATGGAGCTGCAGCTCCAGGCCCCTTTCTCAAGATAGGCCCATTTGCCAAAAAAAAAAAAAAAAAAATTTTTTTTTCTAAGATCGAATTTGGGGGGTTGTAGCTCGATGACCAGAGGTCACATAAACCCCACATTTGGGGGTAGGCATGGGAAGAGCTACCCCACAACTGGTTAAAATATGGGACAGCTATCATTTATGGTTCCGGAGATACGGGCCTGCTTGCACAGCCTGTCAGAAGCTACATTCAGAGCGGCCAATATAAATACAAGCTGACACACTACAGCAGACTGATAGGATCACAGTGCTTATAATAATTATTTGTATATTACTCATGGTAATTAACCCCTTGCCACCCAGGCCAATTCTGACACTTCTCTACTACATGTAAAAATCATCATTTGTTTTTTGCTAGAAAATTACTCTATGGTGGTCTTTGCACTTTTTATGTTGCAGGGTACAGAGCTGCACGATTCTGGCTAAAATGAGAATTGCAATTTTTTTGCACGATTCTCTCACGATTGTTGCGGCGTAACATCATCTTTCACATAAAAAAAAAAAAAAAAAAAAATGGGCTAACTTCACTGTTTTGTTTCTATGGTTTTTATTATTCATTGAAGTGGGAAAATGCAGTGTGACATAAAATATTGCAGCAATAGCCATTGTATTCCCTAGAGTCTCTGCTAAAATATATATAATGTATGGCGGTTCCAAGTAATTTTCTAGCAAATAATATTGCTTTCTAACTTAAGAAACAAGTGTTGGACTTTAAGTGGTTAAATTTAGTTACAATGTTAGTTAGTTACAATGTTTCATTTTGTTTACAAACTTCGCAGAGTGCCCAGATTTGTTCTTTACACACAGAAGTATATCCCTTTGATCTAAGAAGGAAGTGCCAGTTACAATGTTTCCTGTTAAAAACTTGGCAGACTGCCCAGATATTTTCTTTTGACAGCTGAAAGTCTCTCCACTTGTTATATGAAAGAATCAGCAAACTCTGCATTGAAGATCGTCAGGGGGGTTGAATCGAGATCACAATTTTTTTAACGATTAATTGTGCAGCTCTAGCACGGTATTTGCGCAGCAATTTCTCAAACATGTTTTTTTGGAAAAAAATGTTTCATTCATTAAAAAAACAGTTAGTTAGTTAAGTTAGCACAATTTTTTTTGGTATCCTAAGCGATGCTTTACATTTTTTTAGGTTACATGTTTAGAGTTACAGAGGAGGTCTAGTACTAGAATTATTGTTCTCGCTCTAACGATCGTGGCGTATGACTTGTGTAAAACCAGCTAGCCCATACATAGATTGACTATGGCTGGTCTCTGCATAATTGGCGTAATTTCAATCCATGTATGACCCGCTTAACCACTACTCAGTCCCTAATTATCCTTCCACTCCTGTACATAGTGCTCACCGTCATACTCTCCACACTCCTCTCCTGTACATAGTGCCCACTGTCATACTCTCCACACTTCTCTCCTATACATAGTACCCACTGTCATACCCTACACACTCCTCTCCTGTACATAGTCCTCCTGGGATCCTGGGATAATAAAGCTGTAGTAAACTTTCCTGACATTACTACTTTTTAGAGGCCCTGGGGTAGGTTATGCCACAACGTACAAGTATGCACAGCATATTAGCACATTAGTGTACACTTCAATTTTCAGACTGAGCCCTCCAGTGCTGCGATGAATCAGGCTTCTGTGCCTTTGGTCACTTGCCTTGGCTGGGCTGCATTCATGTCATTCCCACGCATTTATTTTTTATTTTTTTACACCCCATTCACACCTCCGCGACAAAACGCCCGACGCCGGCCGCTCGTGCCACTGGAGGGGAGAATTCCCATTGCTGTCTATGAGATGGTTCACATCTTATAGACGCCGTACACCTGCGGCATGAAAAAAGGTCCCGGACCCTTTTTTTCAGGCGGCATTGGCGTTCGGCCATACAAAGCAATAGGAAGGATTTGTAAAAAAAAAGTTACACTATTCGCGGCAAAATACGCCGCGTACGCGGCGTTACTTGTCGCAGAGGTGTGAATGCAGCATAAAAGGCCCCACCAAAATCCTCAGCACCAGGCCCATGATGTTCTTAATCTGGCCCTGAGCCCAGGGAGAGTTGGGGTCATGGCCTGATGGTTGAGAACCACTGAATAGAGGTCTACACACCTGTCCACAAAAAGGAACACATGGAAGAGAAAAGGAGGACAATAGGATTTGGCTCCAAAAGAAGTAGAGTCCCCCCAAATGATGGACAGTTGGGAAGTATGCGTTTGTTTCATCTACACACACAGTGGTGGATAAGGGCGCACGGGCGCTGCCCCCTCTCTCCTGGCACCCCCTCTATCACCAATAGATCGATTTATGCATTGCATAAATCTATCTATGGCCACCGCTGCCACCAACTATTCAGGTTCTCGACCCCTTTTCAGGCACTGGGCACCTGAATTACAGAGGCAGGGGTGTTTTTCTAGAACCGGTTTAGAGCCAATAGGCGTCAAAAAAGGTAAAGAGCGAGCGCCATGCTTGGCACTAGCAAGTTCCCCCAGCTGTGTCAGGAAATAAATATTCGCTTTCCTAATACTCAACCGCCTCTCAGCCAATCAGGTGCTCGGGTCTGTTACCCATCACCTGATTGGCTGAAATGACAGGCACTGTGATTGGATGCCAATCAGGCGTCCAATCATAGGAGAGGACGGGAGGAGCGGGCAGGAGAAGACATCGCTGACATGGATGGAGGAGCATGGGGGACACCACTCACTGCCGTCACCCGCTGCCCTACCGAGACAGAGTGACAGGCAGACAGTGGGCGGGGGCACAGTGGCAGCAATCGATGGGCACAGTGAGAGCATTTGATGGCACACTGGTAGGATTTGATGGGGCACAGTGTCTGTGTTTGATGGCACAGTGGCTGCGTTTGATGGGCACAGTGGCTGCGTTTGATGGGCACAGTGGCTGCGTTTGATGGGCACAGTGGCTGCGTTTGATGGGCACAGTGAGGCTGCAATTGATGGGTTTTTTTTCATAATTTTTCAGTCCGTTTGCGCCCCCCCAAAAAAATTGTGTGCACCAGTCGCCACTGCACCCACATTACATTCTTCTCTCATCTAATCGATTTGATTACTATTGCTATGGGTCTCTAACAGGCAAGTAATAGAAAATGATTTATAGCACCTGGCCTGGCATGAGCCCCTTCTAATTAACCAACCCCAATAATTCATTAGGCAAGCAACTAATCACCCATTGCTTGTCATCCACCTCCACGGGTAATGACCATAGCAACACCTAAAATTACCCAAATAGTTGAACTAAATTTCAGTTTGTCACATGTTCTTTACACTGTAATGATAGCAAAAGAAAATGTATCTATCTATCTATACACATATATACATATACATACTGGGCCAGATTCAGAAAGACTTACGCCGACGTATCAGTAGATACGCCGTCGTAAGTCTGAAAATGCGCCGTCTTGTCTATGCACTCATTCCTAAAATGAGCTACGCCTGAATGTTGCCAAGATACGACCGACGTAAGTCTCCTACGCCGTCATATCTTGGGTGCATATTTACGCTGGCCGCTATGGGCGCTTGCGTTGATTTACGCGTCGGATATGTAAATGAGCAAGATATGCCGATTCACGAACATACGTACGCCCGTCGCAGTAAGCTACGCCGTTTACGTAAGGCGTTTTTCCGGCGTAAAGTTAAACCACCAAAAAGATGGTGCATCCCATGCAAAGGTATGGACGTTGGAAGTGCCATCTGATTTTACGTCGTTTACGTAAGTCGTACGTGAATGGGGCTGGGCGTAAGTTAGGGTCACCTCGTACGCATTGAGCCGTCGGATCGTAGGGAGTATTTGCGCCGTGATTCTGAGCATGTGCGCGCATGCACCGTACGAACGGCTCTTCATTTACATGGGGTCATGGTTAATTTAAATGTAGCACGCCCACTACCTGCCTACTTTGGCCCATTTTCGCTACGCCGACGTAACTTACGGAGCAAGTGCTTTGTTAATACTGCCCTTGCCTCACTATGTTACGTCGGCGTAGTGCAAATGGGATGCGCTACGCCAGCCAGAAGATACGCCGATCTCTCTGAATCTGGCTAACTGTGTATATATATATTCTTGTACCTTTAAAACTCAAAATGATTGAAGCGTAAAAAAACATGCTAATCCATAATTAAGAGCAAATAAGAACTTTCTGGGGATGTGGCGAGTCTATGGGGCACAATTAACTGTAAAACTGTTCTGCGGAAGTAAAAATATAGTTAACAAATCCCTTTGTGGAATTGCACACTGATGTCTGGTTACTTGCCTCTCCACAATTCTTTTAGAGAAGTTTTGAAAGTAAGAAAATCGGTATTCTGCTAATGAATATTCTAAAAAAAAAAAGTTACCATTTCATATATAAATTGTTTGCCACCTTAGAATGCATCTTTTTTTGTACCAAACAATGCACTTCGCTTCCTTGATAATGATCTGATATGACCCAAAAATGAATTTCAAGTTAAAGAGTAATCCCAGGTAACTAGCAAAAGTATTCAGGGAGCGACTAACACTATTCAGTAAATACATGACAAAGGTAGTTCAGGCCCTACCTGAATCCCATAGCTCCCAACTGTCCCTGATTTTGAGGGACTTTCCCTGATTTAGAGCAATGTCCCTCTGTCCCTTTCCCCCCTTCATTTGTCCCTCATTTTGGTCTGATCTATAAAGTTGTATATAAAATGCATTTTTTAGCCATCAAATAGTGTTTTCCAGTGCTAAACCTTTCATCCAAATTATAAATTGCTGCATTTGTAAAAGTTAAAAGCCAATATAAAGGAATAGTAGTATTAAAAAAAAGTCCCTTGTGGATTTAATTAACCTTTTTTTTTTTTTTTTTGGTTAATTCTCCATTAAGGGGGTGTGGTAGGGGGCATGTCCTATGCCTACATATACTGTATTTGTTAGAAGGTGTCCCTCATTCCCATCTCACAATGTTGGGAGGCATGGAAGGTACCAATGCCCCAATAACACCCCCCCCCCATCTTCGCCTTCCCTGTACCCCCTTATTAATTAATGACACTATTCAGGAGCGGAGTTAAAAGGGCTGTTTCATCCTTTTATTAACCACTTCAATACCGCACATAGTCATATGACGTCCACAAAGGGGATCTCCCATCCCAGGTGGAAGTCATATGACGTCCTGGACTTTGTGCGGTGTTATCTGAATGATGTCTGCAGCTAGACGCATCATTCAGAAATCATTGTGTTCCGGCAGGGATACTGCGCACCATAAGAATGATCATAGCGGCGGTTACGCCGCTTGATCGTTCTTATAGGTGGCGGGAGGGGACATCCGGTGCTTCTCCGGGCTCTCCCGTGCCATCGGGGGCCCGGGGAAAAGATCGCTCTGCGCCGGATAGGAAGCATAGAGATGTCGGAGGCCCGGGCGCGATATAATGACGTCACGCCTGGGTACCCAGAAGTAAATAAAGCCGCAATTGCGGCTAGTAAGCATGAGATCGTGAATTTTTTTTCACGATCTCATGCTTTCCAGCCTGGAGGAGAGATGTGGGGTCTTATTCACCCCGCATCTCTCCTTAAAGAGGACCTGTCACACACTATTCCTATTACAAGGTATGTTTACATTCCTTGTCATAAAAATAAAAGTGATCAAAAAAGAAATGTAAAAAAAAATAAGTAAAATAAAAAAAAAATTTTTTTTTTTTTAAAATGCCCCTGTCCCCGGTAGCTCGCGGTCAGAAGCGAATGCACACGCAAGTCCCGCCCACAGATGTAAACGTCTTTCAAACCACATATGTGAGGTATCGCCGCGTGCGTTAGAGAGTGTGCAACAATTCTACTTTAAACTGGTAACGTGTAAAATTTTTCAAAGCGTCACCTATGGAGACCAGAATAGGCCCGGTATGGAGGTGGGAATAAAAGCCCGGTAATGAAGTGGTTAACATAACTTTATAAATAGCAGAAAACATGACAATCCAGGTCATATTGGTTGCAGGTCCTTCATGGCACCATCTATCAAAAGCTTTTGGGTTGATATACTAAAGGCAAATAGACTGTGCACTTTGAAAAGTGCAATTGCAAGTGCAGGTGTTCCAGAGCTTAGTAAATGAGGTAAAGAGTTTTGCAAAGAATACCCAATCACATGTAAGGACTAAAAAAAAAAAAAACAGCATTTTTGCATGATTGGATGATGAAAGTCAGCGGAGCTTCTGCTCATTTACTAAGCTCTGAAGCAACTGCTCCTGCAAAGTGCACAATCTATTTGCCTTTAGTAAATCAAACCCTTTGTGTCTGTGGCACCATTTTACTACTCCGCCTAAACATGGTCTCGGGGACTCTTCTAGCTGACCTCAGGCACCTACAGTTTTGTTCAAAATTATTCAACCCCCCAATGCTGTAAAGGGTTTTAGGGAATTTAGTGTACATTTGTAATTGTATTCAGAATGAAATCCTACAAGGACTTCTTAAAGAACCATATGCAACTACAATTACATCAATTGGTTTTGTAATACAGTAGTAAATGTTTATTTTGTGAATTCTTCATTTACACAATTATTCAACCCCTTAAAGACTACCACTCTGAAGAACAGAGGTTCATTGAAGTGTTTTCAATCAGGTATTGAAAACACCTGTGGATGTCAGGGAGCAGCAATAAAGCCTAATAGGCACCAATTAGGCAGCTTTAAAATGACTGTGATACTCAGCTCCTTCTAGACATTTACTGGTGTGGTTACAAACATGGTGAAGTCAAGAGAATGGTCCAGGAAGACAAGAGAAGAGGTGATTACTCTTCACAGGAAGGGCAATGGCTATGAGAAGATTGCAAATATGTTAAACATACCAAGAGACACCATAGGAAACATCATTCGCAAATTCAAGCCAAAGGGCACTGTTGAAACGCTACCTGGTGGTGGCAGAAAGAAGATGCTGACTTCGACTGCTGTGCGCTACCTGAAGCGTAGAGTGGAGAAAAGTCCCTGTGTGACTGCTGAGGAACTGACAAAAGATTTGTCAGATGTGGGTACTGAAGTTTCTGCTCAGACAATACGGCGCACACTGCGTAATAAAGGCCTCCATGCCAGAACTCCCAGGCGCACCCTCTTGCTGTCTCCAAAGAATAATAAGAGTCGACTGCAGTATGCAAAAATCATGTGGACAAACCACAGAAGTTTTGGGATTGTGTTCTGTGGACTGATGAAACAAAATTTGAAGTGTTTGGGCCCATGGATCAACGCTATGTTTGGAGGAGGAAGAACAAGGCCTATGATGAAAAGAACACCTTGCCTACTGTGAAGCATGGCGGGGGGTCAATCATGCTTTGGGGCTGTTTTGCTTCTGCAGGTACAGGGAAGCTTCAGCGTGTGCAAGGTACCATGAATTCTCTTCAGTACCAGGAGATATTGGATGACAATGTGATGCAGTCCGTCACAAACCTGAAGCTTGGGAGATGTTGGACCTTTCAACAGGACAATGATCCCAAGCATACCTCCAAGTCCACTAGAGCATGGTTGCAGATTAAAGGCTGGAATATTTTGGAGTGGCTATCGCAGTCACCAGACTTAAATCCGATTGAGAACCTCTGGTGGGACTTAAAGAAATCAGTTGCAGTGCGCAAGCCTAAGAATGTGACTGAACTGGAGGCTTTTGCCCATGACGAATGGGCGAAGATACCCGTAGATCGCTGCAAGACATTTGTGTCAAGCTATGCTTCACGTTTAAAAGCTGTTATAACTGTAAAAGGATGTTGTACTAAGTACTAAGATTGAATGTCACTTGGGGGTTGAATAAAACTGATAATGATGTGAGCACAGAAAAGACATTTGTGGTTATTTCATTATAAATGTTATGTTATATTTGTCTGACCTACCCGTGCCTCTTTGATTTAATTGTAAGCAGGATGACTGAATGATCAAAATCAATGTCAAACTGGCCAAAACAATCAATTTCAGTGGGGGTTGAATCATTTTGAATACAACTGTACCAACCTCACCACTCTGAATGGGACTTTTCTATTGAAAATACCACACTGCAACCGCAAGCCAAGTGTTTCGGTTGTGGCTTGGCCCCATTCAGTGGCAGTTCTACCGGATACCCGATTACTAATACAGGATAGATATGCATATCAGAAAATCAGAGATGTCAGATGTCATTATCTGCATACTTGTTTAGAAGTAAGCCGCATACACATGGTTTGATTGTTGTTCGACCGAGCGTGTGATTTTTGTCAAAAGGGCGTGTGCAGGATTTTGTCCAGCATACCAATGCATACTAATGCTTGTTCCCGATTTTGGCACCTCGCTGCTTGCCTTTTGATGATCCCCGACTAATCCTTTGACCACGCTTCTGTCTCTGATCCTGGCTTCCTGACCTGTTCAAGTGTCTGCCTGGCTGTCTGCTGCTGCAGTTCTGTGGCCTGCTGAGTGTTCCTGTTGCAAGTCTGCTGAGAGCTCTGACTAGCTGCACGTCCCAGGCCTGTAACCCAAGTGGAGTGCTTCTTTAACCTTGGCTGGACTACTGTGCGCGGCTACTGTTCCTGACCTGGTGGTCCTCTTGTTCCTTTGGAACCGTGACCTGAACCTACTACCTATTACCCCTCTCCACCTCTTCAATTTCCATTATTATTCCTTTACCACGTTTGGTAAATAAAGCCAAGAAAAAAAGCCTAAAGTGTGGACATGGAACTCTTTTCTCAACTCTAATCAAGTACCCTAGACGGCGAAGGAATAGAGGTAACATGCCACCCAAAACAAACCAGAAGCTCCTTTGGGGGTAGTGCTACATGTGAATGGAGCCTAAAGCCTTGTACACACGATCGGATTTTCCGACAGGAATTGTGTGATGACAGGCTGTTGTCTGACAACCCGACCGTTTGTATGCTCCATCGGACAATTGTCGGATTTTCCGTGTACAAATGTTGGATGGCAGGCTTTAAAAGTGTGTGTGTGTACACAAGTCTATCGGACAAAAGTCCAAAGTACAAACACGAATGCTTGGAAGCAATGCTCGCCAAACACAACATTAGCAGAAGGTGCCCAAAGGGTGGAGCTAAAGAGCTGAAAAAACATGTAGTTTTGTGTTTGTTGACCGACAATTGTTTGCCGTTTGTATGCAAGACTAATTCCTGGCCAACGCCCTTCAGAAAAAAGTCCTACGATTTGTCTGCGGAAAATCCGATCGTGTGTACGAGGCTTAAGAATGTGTAGTGTGTATAATATGTGCTGCTTTTACTAAGCGATCTTGCTTTGCAAGGAATAAACAGCAAGATCGCCTGATAGTGTAGCTCTGCATTTACCAAAACAGCCCTCTCTTCCATGAATCATGGAGCCGATCGGCGGTTCCCAGCGATCATTGATCTGATCACGTACCAATTATGTGATCCAGCGCACAGCAGCCTCCCTGCTGCAGTAAATGTGCCTGGGGTGGTTGCTAAGCGAGTAACTTGAAATTGGTGTTCATTGAAGAAAAAGTAGTTTCCCTTTAAGCATCTTATGAAATAAATGGGTTTTTATAACTTAGTATTGTAGCTTGAAAGCATACAGCACTCTATTTTTTCGGCCTTGGGGCACAAGGGATCATTTTTATTTAATCCCCATATTACCAGGCTAGAATATGTATGAGGTTTTCATTCAATTAATATTTTATGAAAAAACAATGATAGCTCTACAGAAAAACCTGTTGTCATCTTTCCTGGCACTGGATGTGATCAAAGATTTTGAGTGCTTAATTTAATCAGGATAAACATCAATCAGGTCTGCAGAACAACATCTTATTTCACATCAGACCCAAATACAGGCTCTGATCTTTTAATTCCCTAATTCAATTAGGCAGTGAATCAATCAAAGCTAATTAAAAACATAGAACAATGTGCTAGACTTAATCGCTGTTGAAGTGATTAATTTATGCTGAGTTTCAATAAATGCCAGGCGGTCGGCCATTTTGTACTCAGCATATTTATCAGACCATTAGCTCATTAGGCCTTGCCCTGAATTGCTGTTCTGTACAATACATACTATCAAGCCAAACATATATTAAAACTTGCAAAAGTATATTAAAGAGTATGTCCAGTCAAAATGTATTTTTCGTTTTGGATAGTAAGAGTAAGTAAGGGCTCTTTCACACGGAGCGGATCCGTAATTAATCCGCTCCGTTAGCCCGTTTGGCTCAGCGGGGATTCCTCCGTAAATCCCCGCTGAGCTGTTGGCGGACAGGGCGGTCCCCGCACTCTGTGCAGAGACCGCCCTGTCTCTCCTCCGCTCTCCCCTATGGGGAATCGGATAATTACGGACCGTGTGTCCGTATTCATCCGATCCCTTCCGCCGGACGGAAGAAAAATAGGGTTTTCTTTCGTACGCAAAAGCGGATCTTTGCGGACGCGGAAGGTTGCGGACGTTAGCGCATGCATCATCCGCTAACGTCTGCAATCCCAGAGGGATACATTACAAGTCCGTAAACGGACTTGTAATAAACGGACCGTTTGTCCGTATGTGTGAAAGGGCCCTAAGAGTTAAAACCTTTGTACCTCTGCTACGTCACTGGGGATCAAGCCCAGCAAGGGGGAAGACTGAGCTTCCCCAGTGACGTAGCAGAAGGTGCGTCAGAGGGTGCGGGGTCACGTGACGGGTGGCCCGCCTCCCCTATATAAATTAAATGAAAAGAAATGTCACAGCTTCAGCCACTCATTCGCTGGGCTGTGTCCAGCGGTGAGAGGAGGTCGGCGATGCTGCGCTCTAGATGGATGGATCTTCTCATCGCTGGACCGGAGATCACCCGCACCCGTCGCTGGATACAGACAACGTTGGAGCAGGAAGCCGGGAACAAGTGTCACCGCTGGATTTTTTTTTTTATTATTAATAAAGGACTTTTTTTCGACGGTGTGTGTTTTTTTTTTTAACTATTTACACTTGCTTCGTGAAATTGTAGGGGTACAATGTACCCCATTACCAATTCACATAGGGAAGGCAGGATCTGGGGGTCCCCTTTGTTAAAGTAGTCTTCCAGATTCTGATAAGCCCCCCGCCCGCAGACCCCCACAACCACCGGGCAAGGGTTGTGGGGATGAGGCCCTTGTCCCCATCAACATGGCATGTGGCCTGGTACGGTACAGGAGAGGGGGGGCCGCAATCTGTCCCCCCCTCTTTTCTGCGGCTGGCCAGGTTAACGTGCTCGGATAAGGGGTCTGGTGTGAATTTTTGGGGGAACTCCACGCCATTTTTTTTTAAATTGACGGCGGGGTTCCCCTTAATATCCATTCCAGACCTGAAGGGCCTGTTTTTTTTTTTTTTATGAATGAATTCTCTCTGAATTGCCAGAGCCGACAATTCATTTTAGCCGCAAAGCAATGCATGAAGCTATGTATTGTTGCCGCTGCTGCCCACTATTCAGATGTCCGGCCCCCTGTTGAGTGCCGGCCATCTCAATAACAGCGGTGGGCGTGTTTTGGAAGTGCCTGATTAGAACGAGATGCAGGCTCTAATCAGCTTCCAAATGGTTAACCAGAGGGCGCACAGGCTGTGCGTTCCCAGGTTAAACAGTGCTGTGTTAGGGAATCGCTTCCTTAACACTGCCCCGCCTTTCAGCCAATCAGGTGCACCGGGTCTGGTTACCAGTCACCTGATTGGCTAAAGCGACATTGCGGGCGGGAGAAGACATTGAGGGAGCGGATGGAGCGTGAAGGACGACGGCGCTGACCTGAGGAATGTAAGTGGGGAAACTGGCTGCATTTGGGGGCACAAACTGGCAGCAATTGGGGGGCACAAACTGGCTGCAATTGGGGGGCACAAACTGGCTGCATTTGGGGGGCACAAACTGGCTGCATTTGGGGGGCACAAACTGGCTGCATTTGGGGGGGACAAACTTGCTGAATTGGGGGGGACAAACTGGCTGCAATTGGGGGCACAAACTGGCTCCAAATGGGGGGACAAACTGGCTCCAAATGGGGGGACAAACTGGCTCCAAATGGGGGGACAAACTGGCTGCAATTGGGGGGACAAACTGGCTGCAATTGGGGGGACAAACTGGCTGCATTTGATGAGCACATTGGCTGCGTTTAATGGGCACAGTGGCGGCAATTGATGTTTGTTTGTTTTTTTCAGTTTGTTTGCGCCCCCCAAAAACTTTGAGCACCAGCTGCCACTGGTTAGAACCACTGCCTTTTTTTACGATGGCTATCTGTTGGCCCTCTAAGGGGCGTTGCCTTCTCTATCTGCCTTGGTGACCACCGTCTAAAAGAGAATTTTGCCAACTTTTGGTCGATTTTCTTTCACTTACTAGATATGGCAAATCTCTCCAATGAAACTCAAAGAAAAAATACTTACATAACTCTGACTCCTTACAAAACTAAAAGAAAAAGTTTTGCCTATAAATATACTTTAGTTCCTCTTTTAAAAAAAGTGCTGCCAGTGGCTGTCAGTGTTATCGTTGCTGACTTAACCACACAGTGGTTATTACTTACAGCTACATTATTTATGTAATTATTTGTAGGATGTTTTGTAAGTTTCCGATGTCGTTATTAAAGAGGTGGCTGCCGCCAACAAAATGAGGCAATGCAGTGTCTGTTAATGCAAGAGAAAAGATAAATGAACAGCAGGACACCAGCCAATCACAAAGGGTATCTGCCCAACGTCCTGTGACTGCCACCTTGTGGACACACAAAATACATGCATTTTTAAGTGATGAAAACGAATAAATTGTTTAAATAAATAACTCCTATTCATTATTTCTTGCAAAGTAATCATCTCTAAATTTATGGCAGGCTTAGCAATAACAATAGCATCTGCCCTGCTTCAAGTATACAAAGCCAAAAACTGTTGTGTTGCTGAATAAACTGTCACTATTAATAATATTTTGCACAGTAAATTTCCACTTAGTTTAGTTAATGAGTCGAAGCTATCATGTTGGGAGCAAGGACCCTATTTTTTTTTTTTAACAATTTTCTTAATCCATGATGGGGTATTCTTTATAAGTTTTCAGCTAAGCCAATAAAAAATATAAAGTATATTGCAAAGTGAAAATTCTCTACTTATTTTAGTAAAGCAACTCCAATGTGTAGGTTGTAAAAAAATGATTAGGAAAGATGAACTGAAACAGAAGTGGCTGTGCAGAGAGAATAAAATTAGACACGTGACAACCATATTTAAAAGGGGAATTTGCAGGTGTGTGGGGAAAATCTTGCATAACGACAACAAAGTGCACCAGTGAGTGACAAGACACAAGATGGTCATCTAGCATTATCCAAGCCTCTACAAGGCAGAAAGTTTGTGGCAGGCAGATGTTTTTTGTGATGTTAGAATTAAATAGAAAGATTATAACCATCTACTGAAATTCAAATAGAATAGAAAATAATATACAGTAAAGCCTTGGTTTTAGAGTAACTTGATTTGAGAGAGTTTTGCAACTTTTTTTATAAATTCTGACTTGATATACAAGCAATGTCTTGATATAAGAGCAGCGTCACAACAGAGTATATAATAGAGAAGAGATGCTCTAAGTGTAGCCATATGGTTACATTTAATGAAGGTACAACATTTAGCAACATATTGCTACACTAAAGCCTCGTACACACGATCGGATATTTGATGGAATCTAATCCGATGGATTTTTTCGTCATATATCCGATGAATCTGTCTTCCATCAGTCAAAAATCCGATCGTGTCCAAACGCGGTGACACAAAAGCACTACAACAAGCCGAAAAAAATGAAGTTCAATGCTTCCAAGCATGCGTCGACTTGATTCTGAGCATGCATGGATTTTTGACCGATGAAGTTCCATACAGACGATCAGATTTTTCTATCGTTTTTTTTCATCCATAGGAAAAATTTAAAACATGTTCTATTTTTTTTTTTACCGATGGAAATCAAACCGACACACAATCGGTTTGTCCGATGAAAACAGTCCATCGGTCTGTTTTCATCGGACAAACCGATCGTGTGTACAGGGCTTTAGATCTATTTCACACTGGGGCGGTTTGCAGGCGCAATTGCTCTAAAAATAGGGCCTGCAAACTAAACTTAAACAGTGGCTGCTGTTTCTCCAGTGGGAAAGCTGCAAAGGCACATTGCCTGCGATTTTAACCCTTTCTCTTCCGCTAGCGGAGGGTAAAACCGCCAGCTAGCAGACGAATAGCACAGCAAAATTAGCGGTAAAGCTAAAAAAAAAACGCTGCTTTACCGCCACCTCACCTCCCGCCCCAGTGTGGAAGGGGCCTTAGAGGCGCCTCTCTTTTATACTCTGTAGCTCCTGATGGATTTTTCTTCTAATCCCCTTGAGGACGTTTATATTTGTAGATGGACATTTTATGGTTACACATCACATTGTTATAATCTTTTTATATGGACTATAAACTGAAGGACCTATGAATAAATGGTTGTGGAACGAATCATTTGAGTTTCCAGTATTTCTTATGGGGAAAATGCTTTGATATACAAGTGCTTTGGATTACAAGCATGTTTCTGGAACAAATTATGCTCGCAATCCAAGGTTTTACTGTAAGAAAACAATAAAATATAAATAATAATATAACTATTTTCCTAAAATAACCTTCTTCCACATGTTTGCTGTGTTCCCCACATGGCTTCTTGCAAACTGCAAATGGGACTTCTTATGGCTTAATTTCACCAATGTCTTTCTTCTTGCCACTCTTCCATAAAGGGCAGATTTGTGGAGAGCACAACTAATAATTGTCCTGTGGACAGATTCTTCCACCTGAGCTGTGGATCTCTGCAGCTCCTCCAGAGTTACCATGGGCCTTTTGGCTGCTTCTCTGATTAATGCTCTTCTTGCCTGGCCTGTCAGATTAGGTGGACGGCCATGTCTTGGTAGGTTTGTAGTTGTGTCATACTCTTTCCATTTTTGGATGATGGATTGAACAGTAATCCGTGAGATGTTCAAAGCTTGGGATTTTTTTTTTATAGCCTAACCCTGCTTCAAACTTCTCCACAACTTTATCCCTGACCTGTCTGGGTTGTTCCTTGGGCTTCATAATGTTGTTTGTTCACTTAGATTCTCTAAAAAAAAAACCTGAGGGCTTCACAGAACAGCTGTATTTATACAGAGATTAAATTACACACAGGTGGACGCTATTTACTAATTAGGTGACTTCTGCGGGCAATTGGTTTCACTAGTATTTAGTGAGGGGTATCGGAGTAAAGGGGGCTGAATACAAATGCATGCCACACTTTTCAAAAATGTATAATTTTCCTTCCACTTCACAATTATGTGCCACTTTGTGTTGGCCTATTCACATAAAATCACAACATAAATTTTCGTTTTTGGTTGGAACATGAGGAAAACTTTAAGGGGTATGAATACTTTTTCAAGGCACTGTATAGATGCAGACAGGGTGGCTCAGGAACAAGTTCACATGAATTCCCCCATAGAAAGTGGCATTCTATTATGGGCATTCGCTAAAAAGGATAAGCCAGGTGCGCTGGAGGGGGACTTCAGAAAAAGAGTACCAGGGCTGCTATGTACAAAACCATTGCACAGTACAACACGTTTATTATTTTAATAACAAATGGAAGCTTTACTATCACTTTAAAACATTCTAGGTAAAGTATGTTTGATAGGACACGGACAGCTAAGGAAATACCAGTATGGCTTTAACCCCTTCCCGCCGAGCGTGAGCATATATGCGACCTCGGCTTTAGGGGTTATATCGGGATGATGCCTGAAGCTGCACCGTTTTTTTTAGAGCCAGCGTTCGGCTTTCCAGGGAAAACAACCAATGCAGCTAAAAGCTGCTCGGTTGTTATCCTGGAGGAGCAGGAAGGGACATCCCCCCTCCCACCTCCTTCCGTCGCTCTTACCGGGCCTCCCGTCCCACCAGGAGACCCGATCCACGATGCGCCACTTCCGGCGCCTAGAGAGAGACTGGCACGAAGCCAAAAAATATATACAGTATACAGAATCGACGATTTCGGCTATCTGAATACTTCGAAGTGCAAAGGAGGGATTGGAGGTCTTTTAGACCCCCGATCTCTCTATAAAGACTACCTGTCACCACCTATTAAAACACCACTGCACAAATACTGTGTGACATAAAATATTGCAACAATCGCCATTTTATTCTCTAGATTCTCTGCTAAAAAATATATATATAATCATTGGGGGTTCTATGTAATTTTCTAGAAAGAAATACGGATTTTAACTTGTAAACACCAAATTTCAGAAATAGGCTAAGGCATGAAAGGGTAAAACGCCATAGCAGTATGTTGTAAATGTATTTTCTTTAATTCAGATGCAGTGGGGCATGTAGACACATATTATGGGTTGGTTGCTTTGGACAAGAGCACGTGTGCACCCCATTTGTTTTACTGCATTGGTTTCATGCCAACTTGGGGTTGTTGGACTTGGATTTATTAATTCCACCTTTGCTGATTGCCACCCCCCCCTTTTTTTTGAAGGAGGACCCTATGTCCCCGACTACTTAAATGGCCACTTAACAGTAGACTGCATTAGATCTGAGGAAGGGGGTTCTGTCCCCCAAAATGCATCAGCCAGCAAATTGAGTTTGGTCCTATGACAAGACGATTTGTGTTTTATGCTTACTGATTTTATCCTGCCTGTGAGTATCCATTTGTATTGCGTGTCGGAATAAATTTGTCAATGGTATTGCATGAGGTGCTTGCGCCCTCTTGTGTGTTTTTTGCAGTATAACTGCAAAGCTGTTGGCAGCAGTGTGAGAAATGTTACATAGTTACGTAGTCAGGTTGAAAAAAGACACAAGTCCATCCAGATCAACCACAAAAAAAATGAACAAACAAAATAAAAAACAAAATACAATCCCATACACCCAACTCCATACCCACAGTTGATCCAGAGGAAGGCAAAAAACCCCAGCAGAGCATAATCCAATTTGCTACAGCAGGGGAAAAAAATCCTTCCTGATCCCCCGAGAGGCAATCGGATTTACCCTGGAATGTTTATTGCTGTAGTGTACTCTCCATAGCAAAACACACTTTATAATAGATTCACTGTATCTACCCTGCTGCATGTGCACAAGTATACTTGATCTGTCTGATCATTCAGCCAATCACAAATCCTGTTACATTACAGTAGAATGTAGAAAGGGGGTGGTTTTTGGGACTTTGAGTGATGCAAGTACACATGGCTATAAGATGAGTCAATATCAAAAACATGTTTTTATTGGTAAAACAAGGAACATAATAAACTCACATGATACATACAGCAATGAATAACATTGTCAATCACATATTACAGACCATATATAGAAACAAACATTGGTAGCAACCAGCCAACCACCATGTGGTGTGGAACAAATCCTGGATATAATAAGAACACTTAAAAATACATGGTAGGTGGTAACTCAACATAATGTAATGGGTAGAGGCGTCTGCAGGAGAATAAGTGTATCCAAATTATCTTGACGCGTTTCATGGATAATGCCACTCTTCAGTGTCAGGCTATGAACAGATAACAGTTTAGGTGTGCTGATTATGCAAACAGTTCAAGAACAAGAGCACATACCATGAGCAGGTCTGAGCAGAGCAGGTCAGCTGGGACTTGTAGTTCACCGCTGCAGATGAAGGTAGAAGTTGGCTGGACCTTGTAGTTCACTGCTGCAGATGGATGTTGGCTGGTGCTTGTAGTTCACCGCTGCAGATGAAGGTAATACAGTAGAATCAGGCAAAGCGTATTCTAGGCAAGCTGGGTCAAACACGGGTAGATCATAGTCCAAACCGTTCCGAATCAGAAGTGAGCAAGCGGGGTCAAACGAGCCGGGTCATACACAAAATACACAGAGCTGATTCAAACAGTGGCACACAAAGGTAACTATCACGAGCACTGATTGGATGATGATACAGGTGATTTAAAGGTGAGCTGGCCAATCACTGTTGTTTCCCAGGCAAAGGCTGTGTCAAGTGAGTTGTGCTGGGTCCTAAAGGGATCCTAGTACTGACATTCAGGGTTGAGTGCATCCAAATCTATAAAACAAAACATGAGTAGACCAGTATGATCCAATGTTGTACCCCTCAACGGGGAGGATATGTACAAAAAAAAGTTCACCTGCACTTTGGTGTTGGGCTCTAGCAACTTTCCTGTCACGTACCTGATCCAAAGCCAATATGTAGAGAGGGGCTCCCCTTGCGGCTAGGTGCTGTATACCTCTGAAAGTGCCACAGAAGGTATACAGCCCGAAGTAGCATGGGTTGCTGGCAGTATCTGGATGGGTCCAGAAGAGCGTCACCTTGTGAGGACTGCCAGGGCGTGGTGGTGCACAAGCAGTCAGGAAATTTCCACTGTGCTTGGAATAGACCATGCTTCAGAGGACAGCAGTGGACACCCAGCTGAGGGTCAAACACAGGATGGCCAGTGGACACCTGGCTGAGGGTCAAACACAGGATGTGAGTGAGGTGTATTTCCACGCCAAAAATAGAATAATTAATAATAATTCACAATGTGAAAAAATGTTAACTACTTAGGTGCCAAGCTGCTCCTCTGAGTCAAAATATTTAAAAATATTGTGCAATAGGATAAATGTGTAAAAGAGGGCGCTAGTGGGGTAGTAACCTAGCTGTTAGGACACCTTCACTGGGAGGGACCCAACAGTAGGCGTGATATATTAAATAGATTAAACACTCCAGTGAATAAAACGCAACAAGACCTGTATATCAATAATGAAAGATAAATCAAAATAAAGTAGGTACTGTGGAGTCTATGCCAAAATAATAATAGTCTCTGGTACTCGTGAGAGTATATTCAATAATGTGAAAGGATGATAAGGTGTCTCTGGATAAACACTACGATACGCAGTCCATATGAAGTGATATTCCAAGGAAATTCAATTGGTAATCATATAATGAAAAGAAAGTCATATTGCAGCCACCACCATCTGTTTAAAGCTTCACCCGATGTGCTCTGGTCAAGTAATGCTCTTACCGGAAGGCGTGGACCTCTTTAATTAAAAAGAAAGGTCTGCAGAGCTGAGCAGGTTTAAGTGCCTGCACACTATTCCCCAGCTGTTCAGACTGTATTGATTTTTGGACCAATAGTATCCCAGGAATCCATTCAAAAAAACAAAAGAGAGCCAATAGTGCATTATTGCTTTAATTAAAATATAAAAACAAAATTGGCTGATTGGCCCCTTACTTTGGAAGGTGCCTGCCCGGCACTAGGACTGCATGCGTTTGATACTAGGCTCTGTCTGGATCTATAACAGGCCGCTCGGTGTGGGGAGTCCCAATCGAGTCTGCAGCGTCTTAGCGTGGGATCAGCTGGGGAGCGGAGATGTCAGACTGCCTCCGACATATGTTTCGTGGATCTCCACGTCATCAGGGACGCCCCCCTGATGACGTGGCAGACTCGATTGGGACTCCCTGCACCGAGCGACCTGTTATAGATCCAGACAGAGCCAGTATCAAGCCTGGGTCATGCACGGTTAATCAGCAGAAGAAAGGTCAAGATGCAAGCCAGGGGTTGAGCCAGAGCAGGTCAACAGGTCTGGAACGAGCCGGGTCAAGATCAGGAGATCCAAGGAATAACACAGAGGTTCAAGAGTATAGGAATCTGATGACAATCCAGCAACTTGGGTCAGACAGTGGCAGTCTTTTATAGGCCAGCAGGGGGATCCATCTGTCACATGATGTGCCTATGGTGCCCATTTCTTCTACTGTCAAGATTGCCAATACTTCCATGGCCATTTCCCTGACATTCCATTTTCCACAATATAGATGACATTTATAGATGACATTTATATACAAGGAAGACAATACACTCTCTAGATATGAATAGGTTGCTGTAGTAGTGTATCCAACTGGTGTGGGGTATGTTCCAACGTGTTTCATGGAAAGCATCTTCAAGAGATCAGGGTACTAGTGACAGAAGCGTATGCATATACATTATATTAATATAAATAATACATTCAAATAAACTAAAGAGCAATAAACACATAATCATCACTTGTGTATTACTCACGATGTTATGTACAAAGAACTACAAGACTAGGTATGGATAGGCGCTACATCAAACAAGATCAGAACCAAAGATGCAGGACAAACTTCTCTAGGGGCACAGTTCTGGTGGCCAAACACACCTTTTCTATTCTTTCACTATAACCATAAACACACAGCCATAAATAAACATGAATCCATATGTAGCGCTTCCCCCGCAGGAGCTGCTGTTTAGATTTGGGATCTACTCTCACAATGATTTACACACACAAATATATATGTATCTCCGTCTCTGCAAAGGGCCCTTTGCGAGAGTCAATAAAACAACAAAAGGAATGTTAACAGTATAAACCCTATAATTAACTTTAAATTATCTATGCTCACGAGCTCCCCTAGTGGGCAGTCTAATGAATTTCAATCAGGCCTAGCCTGCTCAACTCCAGAAAGTTCCTCAGCGACGAAGTCTATTTGCAGGCCCGTTGGTGCACTTTTTAATATGTTTGTAATCCACAGGAATCTTTAGGCTCAGTCTAAGGTATAATCAACACGGGTGTATTGCACCGATCCTCCGGTCAGCATCAGTCAACATGGCCAGCGTGACTTTCAGGTATTCCTTGAACAGATCAGTAAACAGTATGCCTTTCTGAGATGTGGGGAACTGTAAGTCACAAAACTATTGGGTATGGAAACTTGCCCTCTCACCCGAACAGACCTAGTCTGCCTGAGCTTCTTGCTGAAGATAAACTGTTAAGTGACACGCCACAGCACACAATCTCCGGTATCCTGCTTTCCGCAGCCCCAGTCGTCAGTCAATCAGTCCGTTCTCCTGGATTCGGGCCTAAAAGCTCAGCTGTGGTGCTCTACGCAGTTCGGCAGAGGGAGAGATGCAGGTCCCAAGAGAGAGAATTCAGCTCCTCCCTGCCTTTAAGTAACCTCCCCCATAAGGCTGTGCGGAGGTGTCATGTGCTCCAGGAAGTCAGGGCCTTGTGGGAAATGTAGTCTATTCCTACTAATTGTCAATAAAGTCCGTTTCTCCTTGTACCTCTAGTCCAACAAGGCATTGCTTTTAAGAAAACAAACACATATGTACAATGTAACTGGAGCTCCAGTGGGGATTCAGGTCTACATCGCTATCAATAGATGGCATGACCCCGCTACACATATGTAGGCATAAAGAGTGGGAGTTTGCATGTATCAGATATAAAAACATAATATAAGGTCTGGTGTCACCCCAACATCACCTCCATCCCTATTACAATACATATATACATGGGGTTCGCCCTGGGACTTTAAATGAGGTGAATATGGTAAGCCGAAAAACATATCATGATAGTAAAAAAGTAGATTTATTACAGTTTGTTGCACAAGTGAGACACAACAGCAATAAATACAGGTCGATAAAATATGCATACAAAGTGAACATGGGTCAATCCACATACATGGTAAACAGTACATACCAATTACAAACATCAGAGAAATGTGCAAGCATCGGTAGTACCCGACGACGTTTTGCGAGACCGCGCTGGCTCTTTAGGGGTAAATGATTTGCTATATCTTTAATACAAGTAGTAAATCAAATGAATGTATTTAGCATAAAATAGGCAGGGAGGTGAGTCATCATCAGGGTCAAACTGTAAGACCCCATACTCACCAACGGGCTGGGCCAGGTCATCAAATCGCTGATCCCCCCAGCGGCGGCAGCAACAAACATCCAGCACGGAAGATGAGGAGGCGGAGCAAAAGGTAACCCCATCGGGGGAACAACTGGAGCACAGACATGACATTGATGCTGTACGAATCGCTATCCTTGTACGTTGGGTACTTTAAGAAGCTATAGGGGGCACACACAGTTGGAAACGCGTAGCTAGGGAACACTTAACCCCTTGATCGATCGCCCCCAGTGTTAACCCCTTCCCTGCCATTGACAGTTAAATAGTAATCAGTGGCTATTTTTAGCTCTGATCGCTGTATAAATGTCAATGGTCCACAAAAAGTGTCAAAAGTGTCTGATTTGTCCGCCGAAATTACGCTAAAAATCGCAGATCGCCATTGCTAGTAATAAATAAATAAATAAATAAATAATAAAAATGCCATAAATCTATCCCCTATTTTGAAAACGCTCTAACTTTTGTGCAAACCAATCAATATACGCTTATTGCGTTTTTTTACCAAAAATATGTAGAAGTATACATATTGGCCTAAACTAATGAAGAAATGTGTTTGTTTTTTAATAATGTTTGGGATATTTATTATAGCAAAAAGTTAAATATATATATATTTTTTTTCCAAAATTGTTGCTTCATTTGTTTATGGCGCAAAAAATAACAGCAGAGGTGATCAAATACCTCCAAGAGAAAGCTTTATTTGGGAAAAAAGAACATAAATTTTGTTTGGTTAAAACGTCGCATGACGTTGCAGTGCAGTCCTTAAGTGGTTAAAGATCACTACATAGCCACCTTTATCTGCATCTCGTTTTCCCATTCCTTTCCATTTAGAATAACATGCCTGATACAATATGTCTATATCTTATACATGGTGGAGATCCCCGGGGCAGATGGTTGTGTGATACGGGAGGTACGTAGATCTCATGTTGGTGTGAAGAGATTTCAGATCATCACTTAAAAATCTTGTATATCAGAGTGCGTATGCGCGGGAGCTCCGTGATGGCCACATAAGCTGGGACCTTCACATCAGCCCTGCCGCACAAGAGACACAGCGCCCACAGCACCTCCCCAGACCGGACAGCCTTGACCCCTCCGCAGCCAGGACACCCCCGAGAGTCCCCCTGGATGTCTGGCACGGCCGCCAGGTGCGATCTCGGACCAGAATTTGACAGCAGGCCATGGTGGGTGTGCCAAGATGACCTCAGCCCAGCTACACGCGGCTTACATGTAGAGGACACAAGAACAGAGGCAAATTATAGGCCTAGCAACCCTCACATACTCCTAGGTGGCCCAGGGAACCTCACAGTACCCCCTGGTTTCCTCTTCGGCCTCTACAGAATCCTTGCTGGGCAGCACCATGGAGGAATATACCATGTCACCGGCCGGGCCTACTCCACCATACCACCATGCCACCCCCTCCCCCAGCCTGCCTAACCAGGACCCTTCCACGCCGCAGGGTGACTTATTCCTCAAACGATCTGCCCTTCTGGAGAGGGGACTGGCTAACACAACAGCCCAAATTACCAGAGACATTAAATCTGATTTTGCTAACCTAGGATCCAGAATGGAAGCCATTGAAAGTAAACTTGACAGCACGGTCTCACCCACTAATCAAAATGCAGCCCATATCCAGGTTCTACAGGACCAGCTAGACACTGCCCTTTCCAGGATCGATGACCTTCAGAATAGGTCCAGGAGATATAACATCAGGATCTGAGGCCTTCCTGAGACTATCATGGATATACCCCCCCCGTGGTACAAGATCTCATCAAGGAGCCAATACCCAGCATGCCCCCTCACTGCCTAAAGTTGGACAGGGCCCACAAGGCCCTAGGACCCCCCCAGAAAGGATGGCTCCCCGCGGAATGTTATTGTGAAGCCACACGAGACAATCCCGCCTCAAGCCGCAAGTTACCTGTTGGGAGCACCAGATACAAATGTAGCAATCCCCCGAAGGAGCTGCTTTTGTTTTTTCAGTCCGTTACTCTGCCTTTCAACCCCAATGAACTGTTCCAGTCCCTCCGGCACACCTAGCAATCTTATTAATGGAAAAACTCCACAGGAATACACAACACAGTTGCGTTTGTAGTTTTCTTAAAGAAAAGAAAAGTTCAGTTTAAAAAGATTTGTTTGGTCTATGATGCTTTAAAAGGAACTCATCAGGGAAAAAAAAAATAAAAAAAAAAATTGGATTTCAGAGAAACCTTCGGTGTTGGCCTGCACACTTGGCTGTGCTGTGAAAGGGGGGATTGTGGCTGACCCTGTGCTAGAAGGCAGCCACAACGGGTTGGCCAAGCCATCCGGAAGATGGGTTTGGACAATACTTCCGCGGAGTGGAATTCCAGAGCTTGTACTGGGCCTTTCCTCCTGGGGTCTAGCGCCATTAGCATTTGCTGATTGGCCACTGGGGTGTCCGGCGCTGCTAGTAGCTGCCTGGAGTTCAGACCGTCTTTTTGTACGCACTACTTCCTCCTCCGATTCGGATGTACTGATTGTGGGGGGCTCGTATTGCGAACCAGAATCGAAACTGGGATCAGAACTGTACTGGGGCAGTGAGAGCTCCCCGCTGCTCTCATCGGTCTGGGTTAGCATTTGGTATGCCTCTTCTGGGGTGTATAATCTTCTGGACTTGGTAGATGTATGACAGGGCTGCGCGATAGGGACTAATTGGCTGTACGTCAGCTAGAAATTGGCTGCTGGGCTCACGGGACAGGTACTCCTGATGGGGGTGACAGGTACTCCTGATGGAGGTGACAGGTACTCCTGATGGAGGTGACAGGTACTCCTGATGGAGGTGACAGGTACTCCTGATGGAGGTGACAGGTACTCCTTTTTTATGGGGGTGACGGGTACTCAGGTACTCCTGATGGAGGTGACAATTACTCTTGATGGGGGTGACGGGTACTCGGGTACTCCGACAGGTACTTTTGATAGGGGTGATGGGTACTCAGGTACTCCTGATGGAGGTGATGGAGGCGACAAGTACTCCTGATGGAGGTACTCAGGTACTCTTGATGGGGGGCAACAGGTACTCTTGATGGGGGGGTGACAGGTACTCTTGATGGGGGGGTGACAGGTACTCTTGATGGGGGGGTGACAGGTACTCTTGATGGGGGGGTGACAGGTACTCTTGATGGGGGAGTGACAGGTACTCTTGATGGGAGGGGTGACAGGTACTCAGGTACGTTTGATGGGGGTGACAGGTACTCGTTATTCTGGGAGGGGTGGGCAATCTGGACACAGTACTATTCACACTAACTGTAACTCACTGTTCTGATTTCTCCTTCTCACACAGGATCGGCCCAGGGGCGCGCACAAGTGGAGTGCACACCGACTGCATGGAAAGTGACCGGCTGTGATTGGAAACAGCCGGTCACGTAGTAAAGAGCCAATCTTATTGGCTCTTTACCGTGATCGGGGATGGGCTGTGTCCGAGGGACACGCCCTGTCACTGATCGCCACGCTGCGGGCTGCCAGGAGCCAGCAGTAGCGGCGAAAAGGGCTGGACGTCATATGACGTCCATCCGAATCGAGGAGGGGTTCCTGCCGGCGTCATTTCACCATGGCCCTGTATGGAAGGGGTTAAAGGGTCACTAAAGATCATTTTATTTTATTTTTTAAATAACAAACATGTTATAACAACGTATCAAGCAAATAGAGTCAAAGTCCAATTGATAAAACAGCGCTAATTATTGGATTAAGTCCAACTCCACATAAAAATGAATAGAAAATAAAGTCCAGAAAAAAAGGTCACAGTTCTAAGGTGATAAGTGCTTCTAGGATAGGCTTTGTAGTGCACCCTACACCAGTTCCCAGTCTTCACAGCAAAAGTGGGTCACACTCCCCCTCTGGGGTTCACACTCACCAGAACATATATAAACCAGAGCCGTAACCAGGAAAGGTCTTATCAGCACAGTGCCTTTAGCACCTGCGTTTGGAGGACAGCGGTGAACCCTTTTCATTCATTAATTTTATGTTCATTACAAGTGTAAACATTGTACGTATATTGGAAGTGGAGTTGTGTTTACAAGGGGTACATTGATTAAAACAGGATTACACTATTTAGTGCCTTTGTGCGCATCTGGTGGCACGGTGGCAAGTGACACGCTCAGGGCTCCCACTGATTCTGCATTATGGCGAGTTTAATGATTTCATTTTACATTACAATGTAATAATATAAATAATGCGCTTCAATCCTCCTGACACCATAACGACCATGGATGATTGAAGCGCCAACAGCAGGTGTTTGGAGTATCTTCATCTGCTGATTGTTAAACTTTAAGAAATACACATATTGCTATTGTGGTATAGGATCTGGGCCTGCTGTCCCTTCATTCCTCTTTCTTTCTTTCCTTCCTTCTCTCTCCTTCCCTCCCCATTTCTTTCTCCCTCCATCCCTCGTTCATCTCAGACTCAAACCACACCCCATTTGAGCCACGCCCATTTAAGCCACACCCATTATTTGTTTAAACCATGGGTAAAGGAGGATAATTGCGCTAAACCAAATTGTGAACTTATATCAAACAAACAATTTAGGCATGTGCCCAAGTGCATGTGCTAAACATCTAAATTAACACTCTAAGATATAAACACTTATATGAATCGCATGGAGTCAGGGGGCCCAAAGCCACCTGGCCCTGCTAAGCAATATTATGTGTAAGCCCAGTGATGAATACCACAAGTAAATGTGTAAAAAGACGTGACCACAATATTGCTAATAAAAAATAAAAATAAACCACAAAGTGGTAGGTGAAGTCCGTAAAGTCCAAAATGAAAAATAAATAAAGATTATGAGGTAGGTCCATATAGCAAGGAAAACACCCGTGAAAACTGCAGGAATGCTGTTGTTAGGCACCAGACGTGAATCCACCACCAATCATGCAGCTGCTTACCAGAAATCAAGGTCCTGCCGGACCACTATCAACATATCTCTCAACCATAGATCTTAAATCAGCAGTAGATCCTCCACTTGCGCTAGAACCATGCTGTGCTCAACGATGGATATAAAAAACAAAACAGAGCTCCACATAGCATAAAATCCGGGTGATTTATTTAAAAACAAGAGTAAACAGGTATACAACTCACATTTGGGTTGATAAAACCAGCATTTGGCCTGTAACGCCGGCCGGACGTATCCAGGAACAAAGCCACTCGTATGGAGTAATGAAAGGGATGGCGTCCACACGTCACTCACTCCACCCGACGCGTTTCGTGAAAGAATCACTTTGTCTCGTTTCACGAAACGCGTCGGGTGGAGTGAGTGACGTGTGGACGCCATCCCTTTCATTACCCCATACGAGTGGCTTTGTTCCTGGATACGTCCGGCCGGCGTTACAGGCCAAATGCTGGTTTTATCAACCCAAATGTGAGTTGTATACCTGTTTACTCTTGTTTTTAAATAAATCACCCAGATTTTATGCTATGTGGAGCTCTGTTTTGTTTTTTATATCCATCGTTGAGCACGGCATGGTTCTAGCGCAAGTGGAGGATCTACTGCTGATTTAAGATCTATGGTTGAGAGATATGTTGATAGTGGTCCGGCAGGACCTTGATTTCTGGTAAGCAGCTGCATGATTGGTGGTGGATTCACGTCTGGTGCCTAACAACAGCATTCCTGCAGTTTTCACGGGTGTTTTCCTTGCTATATGGACCTACCTCATAATCTTTATTTATTTTTCATTTTGGACTTCACGGACTTCACCTACCACTTTGTGGTTTATTTTTATTTTTTATTAGCAATATTGTGGTCACGTCTTTTTACACATTTACTTGTGGTATTCATCACTGGGCTTACACATAATATTGCTTAGCAGGGCCAGGTGGCTTTGGGCCCCCTGACTCCATGCGATTCATATAAGTGTTTATATCTTAGAGTGTTAATTTAGATGTTTAGCACATGCACTTGGGCACATGCCTAAATTGTTTGTTTGATATAAGTTCACAATTTGGTTTAGCGCAATTATCCTCCTTTACCCGTTATTTACTTTGTTTATACAAAATTTAATTGCTGCTTATCAATCCGATTTTTCACCTTAGCGCAGTTGTTTCCAAATTTTGTTTAAACCATGCCCACCTCCCACGCCTCCCATTTTCCTTTCCCCACTACACTACACCATGCCTAAAAATTACTGCTCCGCCCCCTAATAAGACTCCGCCTACAGACAGAAAAGTGTCCCTATGAATTTATTGACAGTGTTGGCAACTATGAGAGCTGTGTACATATTTATAAAATTCTCTTAGGACTAGAACCATTTGCACAATCTTTTCCACTGCTTTTAGAATTTTAAAACACTTCACCACATCAACAACGGTCATTTACACAAGTCTCACAGCTACTGGTAACAGGTATTGGTTGGTTAGTTAGTGAGGCATGTGCTGTATGCCTGTATACCTACAGCTTAATAAATATATGTGGTCTGTTAAAACTCTTCCAACCCTTGTAGGATTTCTGGGTTCAATTCACAAGACAACCTCAAAATTTTGAAAATCCTAATGTTTCCAAAGAACCACTGAAGTCTATGGGGAGGGAGGGGAAGGGGTTGGGGTCCTGATATTTATTTTGTTTCTAATAAGAAAACTCGTTTAAAGAAAAAAAAAAGTACTTTGCTAATCTGCGAATATTCAGTTCACAAGACCAACACTAGAGGGAGCTACTATGCAAATTAAAAAAGCAAATAAAAGCAGTCATCTTCAAGGATTACTAAACATAAAATGCAAACTTTACAATATATTAAAAAGCCATGTTATCCAATTCATTGTTATGTATGTAAATATACTCACACTTGAACAAAAGACGATGGTCAACTTCATTAGAAATTTATATTTCAGTTTTCCCTGATTGCCAGACAGTTGAAATACCTTCTAGCTTGTCTAGAATATTCAGACATTGGATTTTCAAAGTATTCCTATTTTTTTCCTTTCCATACGGAGACATAATGCATGCCTCTTCCTGTTATCTTACTTCTGTATCACCCTCTGACCCCTGGAAGCATTTTGGTACCCCCAGAGACAAGGTAGACTGGCATTTACCTTCGGGGTAGACCACTTAGACAGACATAGTGGGACATGTAGACAGATGGGCACTGATCACTTTTAGGTGCAACAAAAAACAGGATTTTTTGTACTCACCGTAAAATCCCTTTCTTTGTCGTCCATGGACGGACACAGCCTTCACAAGTCTTGACATATGGGTTATGTTCCTGTTCATAGGAGAGGACTAGGCAGAACATGTTAGATATTTAAATACATGTTACTTTAACAGAATTGAACAGCCCCGCCCAGGGGGGCGGTCTCTCCGGACATAACCCTTCGCACTGCAGCATGCAGCCTCAGTTCGTAACAAGCAGTACAAACCTTAAAAAGGAGGAGTGGGTGCTGTGTCCGTCCATGAGCTTGTATGACGGTCTGCCTGATCCACCGAGAAATGGTGGCCGACGAGACCACCAGGCCCTTTTGTAGACCAGACACCGTCACAAATAGCGAGTCAGACCTCCGAAACTGAGCCGTAGCAGACAGGTACACCCGCAAGGCATGTACCAAGTCTTAAGTATGAAGCGCAACCCCCTTAGGATGTGCCAGCCGAGGACACAAGGATGGAAGAACAATGTCCTCGTTAAGGTGAAAGGCCGAAACAGCCTTCGGAAAGGAAGGAAGGCTGCGGGCGCAGCACCGCCTTATCCTTATGGAGGACCAAGTATGGCAATAGTGTCAAGAGAGGAATCTCTCCGATGTCTTCAAAGGGAGGTTTCTGAAGAACCAAGAGCACCAGATTCAAATCCCGTGGAGGAAGAGGTGGTCTAACAGGAGGAAGCACATGACGAACCCTCGCACAATGGTACCCACCAGGGAATGGGCCACCAAAGGTCGTTGAAAGAAGACAGCCAAGGCTGATATCTGCCCCTTAATGGTGCTTAAGGCAAGTTTCTGATCCACTCCACGCTGTAAAAATAGCAGGACCCTGGACACCGAGTACGTCCATGGACGCCACCCCCATCTCTTCGCACATAGAGATGTAGGCCTTCCAGGTGTGATGGTAGATCTTACTGGAAGAAGACTTCTGTGTCCTCAGCATGGTTGAGATGACCGAGTCCGAAAGACCTCGGCCCCTTAGTACCTGGCTTTCAATAGCCATTCCATTAAAGCCAACGACTATAAAGCAGAATGAAGTATGGGACCTTGAGACAGAAGGTCCTCCTGCATTGGAAGCTGCCAGGGTGTATCCGCCACCAGGCGCATGAGATCGGCGTACCAAGGACAACGGGGCCAATCTGGAGCGGAGCAGACGAGGAAGCAACTTCAGTAGGGGAAAGGCATAAACTAGCCGATACTGACCCCATGGGGCCACCAACGCATCTGACGGGTCTTCCCAGGGATCTCTGCACCTGGCCACGAACCTTGACACCTTGCGATTGAGGTGAGAAGCCAGGAGATCCACGTCCGGTGTGCCCCACCTCCGGCAAAGGAGTTGAAACACCTCTGGATGCAATGACCATTCCCCCTGGTCCAGCATCTGGCGACTTAGGTAGTCTGCCTGCCATTTTTTACACCCGGAATGTAGACGGCCGACAGAGCCAGCAAGTTTCTTTCCGCCCACCGCAGGATGTGAGCGACCTTGGACGCTGCAGCTGAACTCCGTGTTCCCCCCTGATGGTTGACATAAGCCACCGCCATGGCGTTGTTCGTCTGGATCCTGATTGGGCGACCTTGCAACCTCCTCGACCACGAGGAGAGGCACAGCCTGATCGCCCAAAGTTCCAGGACATTGATTGGCAGACGGGATTCTTCCAGAGTCCAGCGATCCTGGGCCGACTGGACCCCCCAGACTCCCGTGAGGCTGGCGTCTGTCATAATCACCATCCACTGGAGGGGGAGAAATTACTTCCCGGACCAAAGAGCCGGGGATCTCAGCCACCAATTCAGAGAGACTGACTAGGTGACCTACCTGAATCTGATGATCCAGAGACAATGGAGATTTGTTCCATTTGGACAGGATCTCCCTCTGCAATACTTGTGTGGAATTGGGCATACGGTACCACCTCGAAGGATGCCAACATGAGGCCCAGGACTCGCACGAAAAAACAGAGAGGCGACAATTTTCGGGATGCCAACAGCTTCACCGCAGACTGGAGAGTCTGCAATTTTTCCAAGGGAAAGAAGACTCTTGCCTCTGCGGAGTCCAGAATCAACCCCAGGTATTCCAAACGCTGAGTCGGTACCAGGACCGACTTCTGGATGTTTAACACCCAACCGAATTCTCGGAGGGTCTGGCTGGCTATAGACACATCTACCTCTAATTCTGAGCCAGAAGCTGCTCTCAGAAGATCGTCCAAGTAGCCCATGATGGCAATGCCTCGCTGTCTCAGCAAAGCTAGAATCATGTGAATGGGTGATGGTGACGCGCTGTGTGGCTAAAAGTAAAACAAGGGAATAATACAAAACCCACCGGCTGGGTAAATGAACCCTTGGTGCAACAATAAATGAATGGGGGTGAGGGTGAATCAAAATATATAGCAAAATATAACAACAATGTATCAAAATATATAGCAAACTATAGCAACAATGTGAACTGATGCACATAAGCCCATACGCTATTTGCCTACCACGCTACTTAATCCATGTGATCACCTGTACTGGTCTTTCCGCAGTCTTCTACTTTTTATCCTATTTTTTATAAATTTTTGGCTATTTTTTTGTATACCATTTTATGCCTAATAAAGGCTTTTTTTACTGGAAGTAACCACACTATGCGAAGTTGTGTGTGTTTTCTTTCCTTACATGATTCTATGATGGGTCTACCTGCCACAATGCCATTATCCATGAGTTTCCCCTGAAGGATTTTCTCTCACATTTGGATCCACTCGGCTTCTGATGATCGACTGTCTATTGGCTCAAAGGTCTCCCATTGACATCATCACTTTCCAGGAGTTCGTACATGCTTGATTGACACACCATCGCTGACGCGTGTGTCCACGCCATCCGGTAAGAGTACCCAACTTTTATCTGTATCGATTGGATGTTGTTGTGGATCCTATGAGATTGACCGCCGATGGGGTTTTTACTACCTGTTTAAATCACTAAAGTATCCGATTCCTGTGTTGATGGACTTATTCTACACGTTTTTGCAATTCCGTTTGCCTTAATGTGATTCTGTTCATTTTTACATTGGGACTTTTTCATCATCAGAGTTTCCATTCCTTGGTTTCTTTGGATTGTTTTTATGTACATTGCTATTTACAACATATATTAGCATTTGATCATTTATCTTTGGACGTATCTTCCCGGGATATTTATTTGTGATACACATCCATTTTCACTTGAGTGTGAAGTACCCTGGTGGTACCATTTGGTATCACACTTATTTTGATTTTGATTTTTCAGCATTTAAAATTTTCTTGCACATTATTTGATATTTACACGTATTGGTCTAGTGCAATTTTATATACTAATAATGGCGTTGGCGCCGCCAAATTAGCGGTGGAGCACCGCGATGTGGATGAGAAGGCCTGAGGTAGGGACTTTCCCAGAGGCAGAGCAAACCTCAGGTTTGCTAATCTGAAAAATACTGTATTACTATAGAAGGTCATTTTTCTGGTAAAAATAAGTGTGAAATGCAAGAGTTTGGTGGGTGTAAAAAGACTGCAGTCGAAAGCGCTGGGGGGGTACCAAGATGGCCGTGACAGAACATCACTTCCGTTACAAAATCTGATGGGTCGTCTAATCTGACCAAACACCGGCATCATTCAACCTGGAATACAGAGGCTATACTTTGAGTGCAGGGAGTCATAGACCTGTTCTGTGGGATGTAATTACCATGACACCCTGTGCTCTCAGTGCATTGATAGGGAGAGGCGCTTTCACCGCATCATTAAGGGTCTCCTATCACAAGGAGAAGGACCTTGCATGACTGCCCTGAAGACCTCCAATAAATACAGAGGGAGATATCTCCAGGGTGGAGGCAGCAACTGGTGTGCAGTAAGGGGAGCCCTGGAGTTAGTATCAAATTCACATTACTTTTTGCTCTAAAACATTTATTTCATATTGGGAAAAAAATAACTAAAAAGTTTATTTTGCTTTCATTTTTTGTCTCGATGATTCATTACGTGCAAAGACTGCACTATAGAGTAGGAGATGTTTCATTATGAGCAATACTAGTCTGAAAAGTCATATTCCTCTCCGTAGTTTTGACTTGTAATTTCCCCACATTATTTACATATACCCTAGAAGTGTCAGGTTGTTTCAGTTTTCCTGGCTTACATTTGCAAAATTTTACTTTGCAGATGTATTAATAATCAAGCATATAAAAAAGGAAAAAATGTAATATCGTTACATTAATTTAAAGGGATTTGCTTTTTTTTTTTTTTTAGGACTGTGAGAGCTTTGGAGACCCCTTAACTACTTCAGCTTTGAAAGATTCACCCCTCTTCATGACCGGGCCCTTTTTTGTGGTACGGCACTGTGTTACTTTAACCAACGATTGCACGGTCATGTGACTCTGTACCCAAATAAAATGTGTTTGTTTTTTCCCCACAAATAGAACTTTCTTTTGGTGGCATTTGATCAGGTTTTTTTTTTGCGCTATAGACAAAAAACTAAATCGACAAAATAAATAAATATATATATATATATATATATATATATATATATATATATATATATATATATATATAAATTAATTTTTACCTTTTGCTCTAAAACATATCCAATATATATATATATATATTTGTATTCAATTTCTTTATCTATTTAGACCAGTATGTATTCTTTTACATATTTTTGTTAAAAAAAATCCCAATTAGTGTATATTGATTGGTTTGAGCAAAAGATATAGCATCTACAAAAATTATGAGATAGATTTATGGAATTTTTTTTCTACTAGTAATGACAGCGATCAGAGACTTATAGCAGGACTGCAATATTGCGGCAGACAAATTGAACACATAACTGGCACTTTTTTGGAGACCAGTGACACTAATACAGTGATCAGTGCTAAAAATATGCACTGTCACTGGGTGGTGTAGTGGGGAGGTGCTTTTACTAGGGGGAGACATGGATCACTGTTCCTGCTGTGCATGCGCTGTCATTCAACACTGTATATTGATTGGTTTGCACAAACATTATTGTGCCTACAAAATAGGGGATAGATTTATGGCATTTTTATAGTTATTTTTTTTACTAGTAAAAGCAACGATCTGCGATTTTTATCATGACAGTGACACTGTGGCGGACACATCAGACACTTTTGACACTATTTTGGGACCATTCACATTTATACAGCGATTAGTGCTATAAAAATGCACCGATTACTGTGTAAATTTTACTGGCAGGGAAGGGGTTAACACTAGGGGGCGATCAAGGGGTTAAATGCGTTACCTAAGGAGTGATTCTAACTGTAGGGGGAGAGGACTCACAAGGAGAGGAGACCGATCGGTGTTCCTCTGTACTGGGAACACGCCATCGGTCTCCTTTCACCTGACAGGACATGGATCTGTAAGGTTAAACACACAGATCTATGTCCCTGCTGTGTGACAGGCAATTGCGGGTGCCCCAGCGGACATCGCGGCCGCCAGGCACACGCACCGGCCACCGAGTGACGCGCCCCCTAGAGGCCCGGGAATCTGAGGATGTCATGTGACGGCAGCCCGGAGGGACAGAGGGTTCCTGCAGCTGTCATGACTATAGCTGGGTAGGGAAGTGGTTTTGCCACTTTTACATACCGTGTATACATTTAGAACCTTGTTTTAAATATAACCTCAAGAGACCCTTGCAAATGCCCACAATGCATGAGTAGCGGTCTGGGGTTTAGTCAGGGAGCTCCTCAACAAATTTCCATGTCAGGAGTAGCTATTGTAGTTAATTACTTGGGAACCATTGACTTCACCCTAAGTTTGGCTTGGGGGGTACTTTCCTCTGCTACCACCAGGTGGCCGGGCACTTGGAGGTATTAGGTTGAGGAGGACAACTCAAGGTCAGGTTATGGGTATACTGTATGGGGCATCTCAGCAAATGGGCAGGGATTTTGTTGAGTCCTTTTGCCTGCTAGGAGAGCCTATGTATTCGGGTGAGGTCAGGTGATCCACGTTCTTGTGTACCACCCAGACGGCCATCTGGGTGGATGCGTGTCGTTCACCCTCAGGTGCTAGGCCGAAGATTGGGCCTATCCCGGGGGCATCAAGCTGCCAGGCTGTGTGAGGGCCTTTCCAGAAGAGGGCAGCGAAGGGTAGGCAATGCGGCTTGCAGTCCAACCAAAAGTTACAGTTCTGCCAGCCAGAGAACCCGTCAGTGGTCTGAGGTAGAAGGGAAGCTGTTGCCACAAAGGAACCAATTGTGATAGATTTCTGTAATAATGCCTATTTGATAAGCTGTGCTAATCTTTATATTAGAATTATTAATAATGTTTAGTATTATTCTTCATATTATTTTTGATACCTTTTTATATATAAGTATATTTATGCATGTGTGAAATATATGTATCACAATAAGTGTTTATTTTCCTTGAAAATAGTTTATATTAGAAATGATATATGCTATATGAAGCTTCCCCATCCCCCATTGTATTCACTCTTCCGTGCATTCCTGATCATTTCAAGAGGAAATTGTGACTTTGCTACATCCTGCCTTTTGGAGATGGAAAAGGAATTTGTAGCCTGGACTGTTTTTCCCTTAAAAGGCAACGTGCTGGTTTCCTGTGTATGGATTTCTAAATGGGCGATTTGCTGGAACTATTTCCCAACGAATATTCTTCCTCCTGTCCTGGACATGCCCCTTTCCAGCCCACCTCACTACATCCTTGCAGTTCTGATCGAGAGACCCCTATCACTTATGATGAAACAAAGACTTTGCCATGTGGATTAACAGAATGGGAGGGTAACTGGGTGGAGTAAAGGGTTATTGGGAGGGATTGATGGGTGTGTATTCTGTGACGACATAAGGAGAATAAAGCTAAGGATGAGAAGATTGCCATCAGCATCTGCTCACATTTTACCCCCTGCATCTCTGTGTGTGTGTGTGTGTGTGTGTGTTCGTTTGTCTTTGCTTATTTCCACAGATTATAGCAGTGAATCATGGCAGATCTAAATCAATTGGGCCCAACGTGCTTCTTTTGGACTTCAAGGACAGACTTTGTGGACGCACAAGAAACTGGCTGAGAATTGAGGGACCGTCTACCATTGAAAGGGGCGTCATGAACCCCTAAACACGGTAAGTGCGAGTTTTTTTTGGCTCCCTTACACCGTGTTACAGGCTGGACGGCCTCTATTCCCATCTAGTTTGTCTGCAAATTCCGAGCCTTTGAAACAGACGGAATAATTCTGGTCCAGAAGTGAACCCCGGCTTGTGCTGATTCACTGCTATTAATTTTTTTTGGTGTCTTGCTGCCTGTGAGTAGAAGGGTGCGCTGTAAGGGTGTGAGTAGAAGGGTGCGAGTAGCTTGAGTAGAAGGGTGCGAGTTTGTGGGTTGTTTGCTGTCTGTTTGTGGGGTGTGTGAAGGGTGTGCGTAGCTTGTGAGCTGTGTGTGAAATCGGCCTACTAAGTGAGGTACTGGTCGTGCATCGTCTCGGATTAAGCCGATGTGATAAAGGTGGTGTGCACGGGGAGTGCATGCTGGCTCGGAATAGCCTGGGTTCAGCCCTAAGGAAGCTGGCTGCGAAGATGTATATATGGGCTTTTGTTATATTTAGGCTTGTGATAAATATTTCAAAACCCCTTTTAGATAAATTGGGGTACATTGGGATACTGGGGATTATTTGTGTATGAATGTAGTGAGATATATGTGTGGAGTCAGATATCTCCCATCTGCCTTGCTTTGAATTTCGCGGGGTTTTTTGCTTACTAAGTTTTCCTCTGTAAGGAAAGGTGGGGGTCGAAAGCTGGAGGAGGTTGTTGCATGTGTCCTCTGCTAAGCTGTAAAGCTGTTTCTATTCTCGTATCTAAATTGTTTCTTTTCTTGCACTTCTGCCTTTTGTCACAGTTGGCTAAGCAATTAACTCTTGGTCTTTCTAAACTAGCATTCTTAACTCTTTCGTCTGTGGCTTCTTGCTCTGCTAACTGTGCTGATTTGTGACCTGAAACCCTATGCCTTTCATCACAGCTGGATACCAATTAAGGGTTTTCTGCCTAGCAGTCTTAACTCTTTGCAGTCTGAACAGGAAACTTTTTCATTTCTGTGCCTTTCCTAGTTAATTTTTTTTTGCTGGGATGATCCTTTTGTCTTTCTCAGTATGTATGTGTTTTTATTATGCTGGATAACTGTGTTTGACTGAATAGAATACCTGGCTTTCTTGTTGTATGTATTGACTGCTGTTGGCACTGACTTTTGTTTTTCATCTACAGAAGTCTGAAGTTTTTCTTTATAACTTCTGACTCCCCTTCTTCTTCGTCTTCCATTTTGCTTTTCTTTGGCTTTAGATTTTTCCCGCCTTTTCTGAAAAGCTCCTCCCCCCTCTGCCATCTTTTTCTTAGCTCCTCCCTTTCTTCTCCCTTTTTTCATAGCTCCTCCCCTCTCCACCATTTTCTTCTTAGATCCTCCCGTCCAACCCTTTCTTTGCTGCCTACTACACAGCCCCTATCTTCCCCTCCCTCTATGTAGCATGCTGATTGTACTGACTGTGCTAGAAGTGATTTGATTGCGTCTAATGGTACATTGTGTCTGTAACATATAACTTATGGTGTCTTTCTTTGCATGCACTTTTCGTTTGGGTTCTCAACTCTGTGCTGGAATCGAACTCTTTCTTTCTTATTTCTTTCTCCTTTCTTCAACCCTTTTTTTCTTCTTCCCATTGAAATTCATTGATCCCTTTTCCCAATTCCTTGTTGGCAAGTGGTGAATGAATTCTTCTTATTATTATTTTTGCTGTTTTTTTTTTATATTTCTGGGATGCCTCCCTGATATAATATATACTCCTGCCCCCTCCCTGGTGGGGGGATAGAACTGGGTGTGTGAGGAATGTGGGAGGTCCAGACCCCTGCATCCTGCCCGCCCTGAGCTCTGCCACATTTGCAAGTTGGAGGATAGCCCCCCTCTTCCCCCCCAGGGACGACAACCTAGGAGACAGTTTTTTTGTAACACAGAGTTTTTTTTTAACAAAAGGTTGACTTGGGATATTGCAACTGTTTCTGTACAATTAAAATTGGTCTGAATATGCCTGTTACATTGTACGCTGATTTATCAGATAATTCGATTTAACTAGAAATAATGGGATATTTCTCCTGAGGTTTAAAAAATATGGAACAGACATTTGATGCACATAATAAGCAATTGTTAAGTCTTTATTTTACAGTTAAAATCTTCTACAGAGAATTAATTTAGGTGAATTATTTCGTCCCGTTTTTTTTTTATCCTTTTAATCGGATGGATTGAATGCGTGTTCTGTGGGGACCTGTCCCATCTGGGTTGCCCACTTACACTTACACTGACGATGCCATGCACTGTATTTTGACTTGATACATAGAGGGCTTTTTGCCAGTTTTGAAATTTATAATGTGATACCCAGGGCCTGTTATTGTCTTTTCGTTTCCCTCATGTTCTGCCCACGATGCCTGCTGGAAGCATGGGCCCCGCCCGACTGCTTGAGGCCGTGCCCCTTCTTTCCCCTCACGTTCTGCCCAACTGTATGCCCCGCTGGAGGAAGCATGGGCCTGCCCGGATGCTCTTCCCTGCTGAAGGCTTTGCCTCGTTCTGAACGCATATGGTGTCGCCTCCTGCCCGCTGCCCGCTGCCCATACTGGATTCTGTGCCCTCCGGCCCACGGGCCTTCTTCTTCATGCCCTCCTTAGTCTGTCCAGGGGGGGGTAACTACAATGCCACTTCGCTGGACAGACACGTAAGGGAGGAGAATGATGTAGATGGGAGTGGCAGACCTACCTGAAGGTAGAATCCGCTCATATGCTGTCCTGTGTGCCCCGACCTCAATTCCTTGACCTCATGGGGTGCCCAAAAGCGGTAGAGAGAGTGTGTAAATCCTGGCGTTCATGACTACAGAAGCTGCGTTCACAAGTCACAAATGAGGGATGAGGAGATTCTGGGTATCACATTGGAACAGTAGAACATTTTACATAGTACATTTAAATGGTTTTATTCCACATGCTGTGCCATGCCATCCTCAGGGTTAAGTGGGTAAGTGGCCCCAAGGGGGGAGCATTCAATACATTATCCCTTTCTGAAATCTTGTTTGAGACAGTCTCTAGATTAGATTGTTATGAGCTATGATTATGTGACCGCTTTTGAAAATAGGTAACTAATATTCGTGTACGAGTTTTTTCTCGCATTCCTGATGTAGGTACCGATAATTACCAATATCCCCTGGGTGATGATTAAGAGGTTCCTTCGAAAATATTCTCTGGAAGATGAGTGATATTATGGATTGTGCCGCCCAAATCTGAATGAAATTATATATCTTTTTTCAAATACATGGGATTGTGACAACTGGGGTTTGTGGGTTGGAATATCTCAAAGGGGGGTCCTTGTTACATGGGGTAATTAGTTAATTAATGTCAGAGTGTAAAGAAGTTCTTTAATGAGATAATTAAGTTTAATTCTGCCTGTAAATGTTTATGAATATGTTTACTCCAACAACTGAAAATGTATTATGACATGTCAAAACATGCATGGGATTAGAACAAAGGTTTAATGGGAAAATTGTTGATTGAGATTGTGTGAAGAATTGTATACAATTCAGTAAATGGTAAACAACATGGTATTTTATGTTTAACTGAAATCCTACAGATCTGGTTGTAAGAATTAATAAGTTGAGGTTTGAGCAATGTTTACAACAGATTCTAAACTTGGGTTTGGTTTATTATAAGGTTCCCCAGAGAAAAATATTAAAATATGAAAGTTATGTTCAATCTAAAAAACTTTATAAAAAATATTATTATAAAAATTGTAAAAATAAAATTAAAAAATAAACAAGTGTTAAAAGTTATTATAAAATGACATTTCTGATAAAATATAGATTGTGAGTAATTATGAGTGACTTTATCAGTAGAAAACAATGGTCGGTTCATGCGCAGGGACTGGTCAGTGGATTTCATGAGATTTGTCCTCTAAGCGATCTTTTGTCGCTATTGGAAGTTAAGGAATGTCATGTTATAATGTGGTGTACATGATTTTTGGCAGATGTACAAACCAAATATGTTTTAAAATTTTTGAAAAAGAGTTAAAAATGAGAAAAACGATGCAATTCGATTGGATTGTATATGGTCTAAAACTTGTACAATCTGCTCCAAGCATGGGGGGGGACAGATGTTTTCCCTTAGAGGTCATTAACAGCAGATCAGGTTACAGGCTGTGGTGGTTTACAGGAGTGAGTGCTAGCTTGAAATCCGACTCCCAGTGTAAACATCCTCAACTTTGCCTAGTTTGAAGGGAAAAATAAATAAATATCAGAGTTTATGTTAAGTAAACTATGGAAGCGTATTATGAGGGTAAATCTTTCTTTAATAATACAAGGTAATTTGTACACAATCATTAGAAGATCTGAAAGAAAGCCCTTATTAATAAAGTATTATTTTTCTCTTTCTTTTCCTTTCTTTCTTTTTCTCTCTCTCTCTTTCTTTTGCTCTTTCTTTCTTTCTTTCTTTCTCTCTCATTCTTTCTTTCTCTCATATGTTACTAAACTGTGGTTTTTTTGCACCATTTGGTTTGAAGAATACCTTACTTTGAGGGTGTCATTTTAAAGAGAATGATAATGGTGTTAATCTGCATAGCTTAAGAAAGTCAGTTAAAATAGTTTAAAAATAAAAATACAAATATGGATAGATGATGCGGTATGATACAGCCATATTTATGGATTAAAGGGTCATCTTCCAGGTTTTGGAGTGACAAAGGTGTTCAGTCAGAGAGGGAAGTTGTGTTTTGTAGAAGGATCCCTATGAGATACAGTGAATCTTTAAGACTGAACCAAAGGCTGCTATGTTTGTTTAAACAGACATGCGACAAGAATATTCATGCTGCATGATCAGTCCTGAAAACTAGTGTAATGTAATAAAGTTTCTTTAGGAAATAAAATATTTAGGACAGAGCCCAATATAAAATTAAAATGCTAATGAAGGGAAATATAGTAATTTGGTGGGAACGGATGCTTTTATGAAATTTAACTTAGTAATGTAAATGTAGGTTGGATCAATTATGGTTGCTATGGTCAATAGAGGTTTGTTAACTACACCAGGGATGCACTCCAGGGAATAGCTGAACAACTAGAAGCCACTTCACGGATGACTTTTCAAAATCGCATGGCCCTAGACATGATATTAGCTGAAAAGGGGGGTGTATGTAAAATCTTACCTGGTACAAGTACATGTTGTACGTACATTCCGGACAATACAGGTCCGAATGGCAAGGTAACATTGGCCATTAAGAAATTAGAGGAACTCTCCAAAGAATTAAAAAGAAATTCTGGGTTGACAGATCCCTGGGACCAGTATTTTGGATGGATGAAAGGGTGGCAACGCATTTGTACTCAAATAGGTATAGCAATTTTGATTTTGGTTATATTGGTTGTGGTGATGTTTTATTGTATTCTGCCCTGTATAAAGAAACTGTTAGGGAAAGCAGCTGAAGAGGTAACTCCTACTTTTGTAAATTTGGGTGAAATAGGAGATTCATTGAAGAAAGTAGAAGAAGGACCTTATCCTCTGTTACCATCCTTGACTGTTGAGACTGCTTACAACATTCTCAAGTGAAAGAAAGGGCAAAGAGAATGTAGGGATGTTGCTTTTCAAATAGACCTTATAGGGGGGATTGTGATAGATTTCTGTAATAATGCCTATTTGATAAGCTGTGCTAATCTTTATATTAGAATTATTAATAATGTTTAGTATTATTCTTCATATTATTTTTGATACCTTTTTATATATAAGTATATTTATGCATGTGTGAAATATATGTATCACAATAAGTGTTTATTTTCCTTGAAAATAGTTTATATTAGAAATGATATATGCTATATGAAGCTTCCCCATCCCCCATTGTATTCACTCTTCCGTGCATTCCTGATCATTTCAAGAGGAAATTGTGACTTTGCTACATCCTGCCTTTTGGAGATGGAAAAGGAATTTGTAGCCTGGACTGTTTTTCCCTTAAAAGGCAACGTGCTGGTTTCCTGTGTATGGATTTCTAAATGGGCGATTTGCTGGAACTATTTCCCAACGAATATTCTTCCTCCTGTCCTGGACATGCCCCTTTCCAGCCCACCTCACTACATCCTTGCAGTTCTGATCGAGAGACCCCTATCACTTATGATGAAACAAAGACTTTGCCATGTGGATTAACAGAATGGGAGGGTAACTGGGTGGAGTAAAGGGTTATTGGGAGGGATTGATGGGTGTGTATTCTGTGACGACATAAGGAGAATAAAGCTAAGGATGAGAAGATTGCCATCAGCATCTGCTCACATTTTACCCCCTGCATCTCTGTGTGTGTGTGTGTGTGTGTGTGTGTGTTCGTTTGTCTTTGCTTATTTCCACAGATTATAGCAGTGAATCATGGCAGATCTAAATCACAATCTCCTTTACCAGGGACACAGTGAGTAACTGAAGCAAGTACTGGAGCAGTATTCAATCCGAACGGGCACAGTGGAGAATCTGGAAACTTCAGGTGATGATCACGTTAGGGTCCCAACCAGCGGAGGTGATGCTAGCAGAGCAGTCGTGTGTGTCAAGCCAGGGACCAAGCCGGTCAGCAGGGGTGAAGCTTGAAGGTAGTTACCACAGCAAAGCCTGGAGGAGCTCACGGGGATTCAGAGTTAGTGAATCAAAGGGTCCAGCGAGAGACCAGGAGCTGAAGGGGCCGAAGAACTGCAAGGAGAAGTTGTAGGATAGCTGAGAGAATTGTTGCTTTGAGTTAGGAACTGTTTAAATACTGTTGCCATAGGAGAAAGCAATCCTGCACGTGCAGACGTTGTGCATTGCTGGGGCCTTTCCCTGTATGGCTGTTCTCCTATTGAAGTCTCGCAGTCTGCCATTTGAAATTGCAACTACTTAAAGCAGAGGTCCAACCAAATTTTTTTTGTAAGGGAATGTCCAGACAGGTGCTCTTTGCTGTGCTCTTTATTACCCAGGCGGGTAAAAACAGTAAACTTGTGGTGAGGAAAGTAAAGCTGAAGAAGATAGGAGAATAGCAGATACAGGCGCAATGATAGGAAACAGTCCTGTTCCCAAACGTAACACTTCTTAGCAACACTCCCGCCGGAGTGGGTTTAGTGTACCCGGACAGGCATCACTTGGACAATTGTAGGAATAAGTCTCTGCCACAGACCCTCCTTGATGAACTTGAACTTGGGAAAAAGTCTCTGCCACAGACCCCTCTCAATGAGCCTCAGAAAGACACCTCTGCCACAGGTCCCCTCTGGGTTGAATTCTGGAGATATGCCTCCTTAATTGAGTTACGTCTGGATCTCCTTCAACTTGTCGCCCAGGTACCGACCAACAGGTGATCATTCCCTCGGTGTCTGACTACCTTGATCCCGGTGGTTTATCCAGGCCCTTTTGGACCACCAGCCTCTCAATGGCTCTCCTCAGACGGACTCCCCACCGAACAGCAATACAGCTTGAGATCTTCAAAGGTGAGAACCCTAGTCACTCACTGGGTCCCTGTCACTGTTCAGCTGCTCCGGGTCAGCATGGCCCCGGAACCAGGAACACCTTGTGGCACACACGCCCCGGCCAGGTAGGCCATAACGCCGGGGCGCCGTGATGTGGCCACCCTAAAGGTGGGTGCCACACTGGACGAAGAAGACCCAGAACCAATGGCGTCTGTCCCATAAATACCCCTCCCCCAGCATGCACAGCGAGGACAAATCCTTGTGATTGGCTGCTAGGAAAGAGCACCCAAACCTGGACTCCACTGCTGCCACCTGCAGCACCGGGGCTGGAAGAACACCCCAGTACAACAGAATGGGCTCACAGCACAGTCAAGCTGAGACAGAGACTGCATTTTGCTACCAACAATCAGGATCAAAGTTTAACTACACTCTGATCTACCCTTAAATTTAACTAGCACTAGTACTGTATAGTACATAGGTGCTACATGTGTTTCCCAGAAGGCAGCGGGGGGTGACGCAAAGGGGCTTGACTCCTGCGGGAGTCTATTCCCGGAAGTGGGTGCAAATACCTGTATTATACAAGTATTTGCACCCCCCTGAAAGGTGCCAAATGTGGTGGCGGAGGGTTCCGAAAAAGAGGTTCACTTTTTGTGTGGACCTCCGCTTTAAGGGTGTCCTGGCCCTAACCCTCTTTCCCCTACAAAATATAAAAAGGGACTGTGAAAGAAATAAACCTCTTTTACATCCAAGAAGCATCTGGCACCCAATGACTTTGCACCCACTATGCATCACAACCCACCACATATTGAAGGATGTCAGTTGTCTTTGGCATGTGGGGTCCTATGGGCAGGCGTGTACTGGCCATCGGGACTACCGGGAGTGGTTTAGTGTAGGCTGGTGACTCAGATAGCATCACCTCTTGGTTACCTCCCTCTGGCTTTCAGAAGATTCTGGAAGCAGAGGAGGGTGAGAGAAGGGGAGCTGTCTGGGTTGGTGTAAGGTGCCTTGAGCAATCCCCAACTTGGATTGGCAGGGGGCATGCCTCCTTAAATACCTTGGGTTAGCCCAGTTAGGGAGGAGTTGTTTGAGTGGAAGAACTGAGAGATGGAGTGTTAGGCTGTCTGGGCCTTGGAGTTACCCCCTCAGTGTGGTGGGGGGGTGAACTTGGTGCGGCTTGGAGCTGTGAAGAAACCCCACACAACTATAAGATGTGTCCTGAACAGCAGCAGGAGAGGAAAGCAGGGAACACTGCCATAAAAGTCTTCATGAGGGATCCACCAGGGGTCGGTGAGTGAGTGACAGGCAAAGTCAGGAGAGCTGGGAGAGGCATGCCAGGAGTGGATGTAGAGCCAGCGTAAGACACAGTAATGTTACATGCATTGAAATTGGGCTGCTGCAGCCAGGAGGGCTGGCAGAGTCTGCTCAGTCCACCTTGATACAGCTAGCACTTTGTTTTTCTACTGCTATCGGTTGCTACACCAATCGGGCCAGCGGTCCCTGCCAGCAAATGGCAAATACTTACAGTTGGGCTTAATTCAGAGTTGGCCCTAACCATGTAGCTGTGCCAGGAGTATTGCACAGGAGAGAGAGAGTTACAGTCTACAACGAATTGTTGTGCTGGGGAAGTCAGGAGCTTTAAAGAGATGTAAATAGAGGTTCCTATCAATCATATCAACATTTAATACTATTGATTCTGGGCATCCCATAATCCCTTTACCCCATCCAAATGTAATCCCTTAAAGGAGTTGTAAAGGTAAATGTTTTTTCACCTTAATGCATCCTATGCATTAAGGTGAAAAATCATCCGACAGTACCAGCCCCCCCCGAACCCCCGTTTTACTTACCTGACCCCTCGAAAGTCCCGCGCACGTCCACGTGATCCGTTGATTGGCTAGGCTGGACGGATTGATAGCAGCGCAGCCATTGGCTGGCGCTGCTGTCAATCACAGATGATGATGCGGCGCGCCGGGGGCGGGGCCGAGTGATACAGTCGGCGGCTATTTCCGCCGCTGTATCACGGGAGCGCGCTCGCAAAAGCTTTCCACCATGCGAGCTTGCTCGCATGAAGGTGGAAAGCTTTTGCGAGGAGGAGCCGAGACAGCCGCCGAGGGACCCCAGAAGACAGGGTTAGGGGACACTCTGTGCAAAATGAGCTGCACAGTAGAGGTAAGTATAACATGTTTGTTATTTAAAAAAAATATGTTTGCCTTTAGTGTTCCTTTAAGAAAATAACAAAAACAAAGCTGACGGACTTTTGATTGTCTGGAAAGGTAGCCAGTAGGAACACTGAAACCTTTACAGTGGTAGTCAGATTGCTACCCTTACAGATATCTAAAAAGATAATTGGCATCAAGCTGTGGGCTTTGCCAAGCGGTGTTGGCTCTAGAACTATGCAGACATCATCCAATGGGGAGGGGAGAGCAATCAGCTCAAGGAACCCCAAGGAACCTCTGACAGAACCCTGGTTGAGAATGGCTGCTATGTGTCCTGACCTTAAAGGGGTTGTAAAGGTTCGATTTTTTTTTTAAAATAGCAAACATGTCATACTTACCTCCACTGTGCAGTCTGTTTTGCACAGAGTGCCCCCGATCCTGCTGTTCTGGGGTCCCACGGCGGCTGTCTAGGCTCCTCCCCGCTAAAGCTAACCCCCTCTGGGAAAATCTTTCCTTGCGGGCGCGCTCTCTTGTCATACAGTTGGCATTCATAGACGCCAAGTGTATGACTAAGTCCCGCCCCCCACGGCCACGTCATTGGATGCGATTGACAGCAGCGGGAGCATCAAGGATGCATTAAGGTGAAAAAACACGAACCTTTACAACCCCTTTAAAACAAAACTAAACCAATGGATTTAACGGTTTTAAAAAATTTGCTAGGAACTGCAGTTTAGTTCCACTTTAAACTTGATGAAAAATGTGAACACAAATTGCTGCCATTGTTTACATACAAATAATAGTACTGTTGTGTATGTGATTTTGCAAATAAGCTGTACGGGAAATGGCACAGTGCCCAGACAGTTAATAATTTCTACATTATGCAAAACTGTTAAGTCAGCAAGGAAGATGTACTTTGGAAATACCCCACTTACTGTGTATATGCTGTAGTGTGTTTTCATAAGTGATTTAGTGTTAATGAAAGTTACTTATATTGACACAAAAAGGTTCTTTATGCAAAAACATTTTTTTTAAAGGGAAGTGTTTTCAGTTTTATTTTACCTCTGCTTTTTAAGTTTATATGATTTTAAGATAGATATTGTGTGTGTGTGTGTGTGTGTGTGTGTGTGTGTGTGTGTGTGTGTGTGTGTATATATATATATATATACACAGGTGAAACTCGAAAAATTTGAATATCGTGCAAAAGTTCATTAATTTCACTAATGCAACTTAAAAGGTGAAACTAATATATGAGAGAGACTCATTACATGCAAAGCAAGATAGTGCAAGCCGTGATTTGTCATAATTGTGATGATTATGACTTACAGCTCATGAAAACCCCAAATCCACAATCTCTGAAAATTAGAATATTGCATGCAATCAATAAAACAAGGATTGTACATAGAACAATATCAGACCTCTGAAAAGTATAAGCATGCATATGTACTCAGTACTTGGTTTGGGCCCCTTTTGCAGCAATTACTGCCTCAATGCGGCTTGGCATGGAAACTATCAGCCTGTGGCACTGCTGAGGTGTTATGGAAGACCAGGATACTTCAATAGCGGCCTTCAGCTCTTCTACATTGCTCAGTCTCATGTCTCTCATCTTTCTCTTGGCAATGCCCCATAAATTCTCTATGGTGTTCAGGTCAGGCGAGTTTGGTGGCCAATCAAGCAAAGAAATCCCACGGTCATTGAACCAGGTTTTGGTGCTTTTGGCAGTGTGGGCAGGTGTCAAGTTCTGCTGGAAAAGTCAGCATCCCCATAGAGCGCGTCTGTGGAAGGAAGCATGAAGTGCTCCAAAATCTCCTGGTAGACGGCTGCATTGACCCCGGACTTAAAGGAGTTCCAAACAAAAATGGAACTTCCTCTTAACCCACTCCTCTCCCCCTTACATGCCACATTTGGCATGTAATTTTTTTGGGGGGGGGAGTGGGGGCTTCAGGAGAAGGGGACTTCCTGTCCCACTTCCTCCTTCCGCCGAGGGGCTGCAAAGGCGATACGTCATATCGCCTTTTGGCAGCCCCTCCCTGTAGGCGATCGCCTGGGACAATTGACAGGTCCCAGGCGATCGCCTGTCCAATCAAATTGCGCTGCGCCGCTCGCGCATGCGCAGTGGGTGCCCGGCCGTGAAGCCGAAAGCTGTCACGGCCGGGTGCCCACAGTGACAATGAAGACGCCGGGAGGGGGGAAGAGGAGCGGACCCCTGGCCGGCGCGTCGCTGGAACGCTGGAGCAGGTAAGTGTCAGTTTATTAAAAGCCAGCAGCTACACTTTTTGTAGCTGCTGACTTTTAATAAACTTAAAAAATGGGTGGAAAACCCCTTTAATGAAGCACAGTGGACCAACACCATCAGAAGAGATGGCTCCACAAATCAACACAGACTGCGGAAACTTCACACTGGACTTTAAGCATCTTGCAGTGTGTGCCTCTCCATTCTTCCTCCATACTCTGGGTCCTTAGTTTCCAAATGAGATGCAAAATTTGCTCTCATCAGAAAAGAGGACTTTGGACCACTGAGAAACAGACCAGGTCTGTTTTTCTTTAGCCCAGGTAAGACGCTTCTAACATTGTTTGTTGTTCAGGAGTGGCTCTTGATGCACTGACTCCAACCTCAATCCATTTCTTGTTTAAGTCCCCAACACTTTTGAATGGCCTTTTCCTGAAAATCCTCTCCAGGCTGCGGTCATCCCTGCTGCTTGTGCACCATTTTCTTCCACATAACTTTCTATTAATGTGCTTTGATACAGCAGGTAAGAAAGCTGCCGCTCCAGGTGAGCTCACTAGGGTAATTGATGTCCACTCAGAAGCAGATGGGTGCTGGCAATGCACTGGATGTGCAAAAAACAACAAGGATATGGACAGCCGCACTCCAGTAACTTGAAAAAGACATGCCCTTTATTGGGTACAGGAAAAAATACACTACAGGTATCAGCACACAGTGGGATAAACAGCTAAAAGTAAGCTGTTTATCCCACTGTGTGCTGATACCTGAAGTGTATTTTTTCCTGTACCCAATAAAGGGCACGTCTTTTTCAAGTTACTGGAGTGCGGCTGTCCATATCCTTGTTGTTTTTTGCTTTGATACAGCACTTTGGGAACATCCAACTTATTTTGCAATTACCTTTTGAGGCTTTTCCTCCTTGTGGAGGGTGTCAATGATGGTTTTCTGCCCAACTGTCAGGTCAGCAGTCTTTCTCATGAATGTGATTCCTACTAACTCAGACAGAGATCATTTAAAGGCTCAGGAACCCTTTGCAAGTGTTATGGCTTAATTAGCTTTAGAGTGTGACACTTTGAGCCTAGAATATTGCACCTTTTTACAATATTCAAATTTTCTGAGATTGTGGATTTGGGGTTTTCATGAGCTATAAGCCATAATCATCACAATTATGACAAATCACGGCTTGAACTATCTTTCTTTGCATGTAATGAGTCTATCTCATATTTTAGTATCACCTTTTAAGTTGCATTAGTGAAATAAATGAACTTATGCACGATATTCAAATTTTTTGAGTTATATATATATATATATATAAACATTTGGGGTTAAAAGAATATACATATAGGTCTTTATATTATGTATTTTTCCTATTCATGTATATTCTGAACGAGAGAGAGAGAGACAAAATGGTCTCTCTCTCTCTCTCTCGTTCAGAATATACATGAATAGGAAAAAAGTTTAAGTTCATAACTAATGATATGCTATGAACAATACTAAAGCCATTTTGGTTTCTACTTTCTCTTTAAGAGGTTAACCCAAATTCACTATCTTTTAAAGTTTAAATTAGGTTCATAAGCTTATAAATAGACAATGATTGTATGTCATACAGGGAGGTTGTAAGAGTTCTGGTTATACTAAACTCCCCAGGTTATAACTCAAAGGTTTTGGACACTTATGCCCTGTACACACGATCGGTTCATCGTTGAAAACGGACGATGGATTTTTTCATCAGATATCCGATGAAGCTGACTTTCATCAGTCTTGCCTACACACCATCAGTTAAAAATCCGATCGTGTCCAGCGCGGTGACGTAAAACACAACAACGTGCAGAGAAAAATGAAGTTCAATGCTTCTGAGCATGTGTCGACTTAATTCTGAGCATGCATGGATTTTTGACCGATGAATTTCCCCACAGACGATCGTTTTTTTCTATCGGTTTTTTAACCATCAGAAAATTTTAAAACAGGTTCTATTTTTTTTCACTGATGGGGCCCACACACGAGCGGTCCATCCGATGAAAACGGTCCATCAGACCGTTTATCAGACGAACAGATCGTGTGTACAGGGCATTAGTAAGATAAACAAGATAAAAGGATGTTCGTACATGCTAACACAAAACAGCATAGTATTGTCTTTGTATAATGAAGCCAAGGGGCTTATTCACAATTCCTGTGGTATTGTCTATTTTAAATAATGTTTCTTTCAAATATCTTAACAATACATCGGTATTAGTAATTCATATATAAATTGGGTAAATACATAGATATTATCATTATTAGAAAGCTGCATATATATATATATATATATATATATACACACACACACACACACACACAAACACTTTATTGGTGTGAAAGATATTAGGAGCTGTATTTGTCAAAAGTAAGTTAAAGGTTATATTTCAAATTACTTCAGCTTCGAGGAATTTAACTAATGGTCTCAGTTAATGTGTGGGTAGATTTTCCCGAGACATTAATCTGAAGCCAGAACCAAAATGTCTGGGTTAGTTATCACTTCTTCGACATAATTGAACAATTATTGATATTTCACCAAGCTAGGGGCAAAGGTCACGTCAATCAACATTAGAAATGATTCCTGATACAAGACTGTCCCTACAGGTTTAAATTGACATTACTCAAGATGGCCGCATACTTGGTTGTTATGGCAACCTACCTAAACATATCGTCATTTGACGTTGTCAGTTACATAGCTGTGACACACACACACACACTTTTGGGAGTAAGAAAAAAGTTGCAGCTAATATAGCAGTAGGAGAGATCTCTGGGAAAGGTGACTATCTCTCTATCTCTGGATGAACTCTCTCTCGGAAAAGATCTCTCTCGGGGGTCTACATCTGAAGGAAGCTGGAAGGGGGAGATCTTAAAACGCAAACATGTAGCAATGGTCAAAGAGGTCCCTCTTGGGACTTTGCTTCTCAAAGAGACAGAACCTGGTAATGTATTATTTTGTTTAATTACCTGTTAGGTAATTGAAGTCTGGTTGAGCATATGCTTGACTAATCCAATCTATTGTTAGAACAGTTTTGGAGTGATGTGAATTCTAACTGCAGTATGAATTGGTGCCACTTCTAAACAAGGGAGATATATATATTATCATATGTCCTAATACTAACTTCAGGCCCCATACACACGATAGAATCCATCCGCTGAAAAATCCCAGCGAATGGGTTTCAGCGGATAGATCCTATGGTGTGTACACTCCAGCGGATCTTTTTCCGCGGATATTTACCCCCTGGGATGGATTCCAGCAGATCGAATATTTGCTGACATGCTAAACAAATCTATCCGCTGGAATCCATCCCAACGGATGGATCCGCTGGTCTGTATAGACTCACCGGATCCATCCGTCCGAAGGGATCCCCCGCATGCGTCGTAATGATTCGACGCATGCTTGGAATTCCTTATATGACAGCGTCGCGCACGTCGCCGCGTCATAATCGTGGCGACGGCACGTCACGTCATTGCCAGAGGATTTCGGCGCGGATTTCAATGCGATGGTGAGTACACTCCATCGCATGGAAATCCGCACAAATCCTCGAGAGGATTTATCCACGGAAACGGTCCGCTGGACCGTATTCGCGGATAAATCCTCTCGTGTGTATGGGGCCTCAGAGTTTTAGAATTGGTTATAGGATATGTTAAACCATTGATTCATTCTAAATTTAAAATAAGCTTGATTATATTCTCAAGCCGTGTGCACAATATGACAACTGGTCTGTACACTTATAAGTAGTAAATAAGAGGGGATCTGTTTGTTTTTGAGAAGAGATAACCTAATGTAAACAAGAATGTTTATCTAAAGCCGTGAAAGTCACGGGAAGTGATTTACTGAGTCTGTGAAGTCACGGGAAGACTATTCACAAGTTACCAAGGTTTAAAATATACAAGTATTGTTTAAGTGTTGAACTGTGAATATATCTTGTAATAAGAGTTTGCATAGAAATGTAAATAATATTATCTGAACATTTCACCATCATTTATCTCTGATTGTAGAAGTATATCAATTATTTGTTTTATCACGAATTATACCTGATTTTAATTTTGCACTATAGCTTTAGTTAATAAATATATATATATTAAATATTCATTTGTGTTACTTGTCTTCAAACTAGCATGGATAAAGAACTTAGAATTTCCTGTTTGATATTGTAGGAAATTGTAAATCTCCCAAAAACAAGATTTCCATATTTCCATAAATACAAAACTAAGTTTAATATTTCAGTATAAACATTCTGACGGTATTTGGAGGCACTATGCTGAGATACATTAATGATTCTGACAGATATATATATATATCACAAACACACGCGCGTGCGCACACACACACACAGGACTGAAACTAGGGGGGAGCAGGGAGTGCCTGCCCCAGGTGACACATCTAGGGGGGTGCTGCCAGGGATTCCGTCCCCACCCACACTGGGAACCACTGCTCTAAGGGTGTCACTGCTACCCAATCAAGTGTAATGGAAAGGCAGGTCTCCCTCCTCGTCCTGTCCAGTGCCTCCAAACTATGGCATAGGCATAGCTCGGACGGGATATCTGCACCTTCATTGGAAACTTCAGATGCTGATCCCTATATGGCTGATGGTGTTCTGACATGCCTATTTGATCTCTATTACCTGAGATCCAACAGATTTGGTACCGACTCATGCTAGGACCATTGAAAACCTTTTAAAACAATCATAGATACTATTGAGTGCTCGATCTACTGCATACAACCAGCTTCAGCCATGAGTCTTTAGGGAGACTTTAAAAACCCTGGGCTTATTTTGACCGCCGTGATTGTGGTCACATCTGTTGGTAAGGAGACTGCATCATCAGCACTTGGGTGTTCCCCTTGGTGGAAAGAGGGTGCTTTCTGGCATTTCCACAAAGTTTTCGTTTACTTATAAGAAGAAGTTCCTGGATTTATACACATTTATTTGTGATTTATGGGACTCATTCACTATTATAATAGATTGGATTGCAAAATTCACTTCTCTATTTAACAGTTTATATTCACTTTATTGTTATTTTACACGTTTGTCTCTGGAGCATTGCTATTCACATATGATTTCTCTTGTACATGCGTGTTAATTGTTTAACTTTTCATTGGAGTTTTTGGTGTTATCATTATATTGTTTTAGTGCTGTACCTTATACTATAACACAATTTTAATTTTGTATCTGCAACTTTTTGGTACTGGTAGCATTCTTCTAAATCACTATATATAGTTTAGCGCAGTGTTTTTCCCAAAAAATGTTGGGTTTCTTTTTCCACATTGGTAAGTGTCAGGGTTTTCCCTCCCCACTCATCAATCTTGCTGATCATACCTTACTATCGTTCTTTGTCTTTTTTGGATATTATGTATATTTTGCTACTTTATTGCAGATATTATCCTCCTGAAGAAGCTCTTGTCTCCACCTCAGAGCACACCAAGTATTAGTGAAACATATGTATAGACAGATTGTATTTTAAAATATTTTTCTTGTATGAACATTGGGAATTATGGGCCAGATTCACATACATTTCCGCTACGCAGCGGTGGCGTAATGTAATCCATTTACGTTACACCGCCGCAAGTTTGCAGTGTAAGTGCCTGATTCACAAAGCACTTACCTGTAAACTTGCGGCGGTGTAACGTACATGCGCTTGGCGCAAGCCCGCCCAATTCAAATGGGGCGGGCACCATTTAAATTAGGCGCGTTCCCGCACCGAACGTACTGCGCATGCTCTGTCGGGTAAATTACCCGACATGAATTGCGCTAAATGACGTCGCACGGACGTCATTTGTTTAAACATTAATGTAAATGGCGTCCAGCGCCATTCACGGACAACTTACGCAAAAGACTTGATTTTTTAAATTTCGACGCGGGAATGACGGCCATACTTAACATGGCTTAGAACACCTAGGGCTCAGCCATAATTTTACGCTGTGTATCTCGACGGAAACAACGTAAAGTTAGTTCGACGGGCAGCGCGGACGTTCGGGAATCGCCGTAACTAGTCATTTGCATATTCTACACTGACCACAATGGCCTCGCCACCTAGCGGCCGGCCTAGAATTGCATCCTTAAGATCCGACAGTGTAAGTCAATTACACCTGTTGGATCTTAGGGCTAGCTATGCGTAACTGATTCTATGAATCAGCCGCATAGTTAGGACGGGTGGATCACAGAGATACGACGGTGTATCAGGAGATACGCCGTCGTATCTCTTTTGTGAATCTGGCCCTATGTTCCTATCTGTATTTGGATACTTGGTTTTTATATTTTTGTATAAATAAAAAAACTTTAATTTTATCCCACATGTATTCTGTCCAAGATACCGAGATAGTCCATTTATTTTTCCTCTTGGAGACTACTAGGGGGATTGTCTCTTTTTCAATTATTATTTGGATGATGATACCCCCCACATTGTGTTTGAATTTAGCTTTGTTGGAGGCCCTTCCTCGTTCATCCCAAAGGTATTCTATCGGGTTGAGGTCAGGACTCTGTGCAGGCCAGTCAAGTTCCTCCACCCCAAACTCTCTCTGGGGTGCCATTAAAGGTCATGTGTGTGTGTGTAAAGGTAGGCGTTCCAATACTTTTGGCAATATAGTGTGTAGCCAAGGGATTGCTACTGGAAAGTTATCATATTAAGTTATGTATTGTTTATTTTGTAAAGGGTTTGGCTCACTCTGGTGACCACTAAACATTATTAGGATATTTCTCTTTTGGTTAAAAGATGAACAGTGATGCATTGTGGGATGTATAGTTTCATGAGGAAGTGACTTTTATCGTGTAAATCAGTTGAGGACTACAAAGCCACAATGCCAAGCCAGTGACCCACAATTCCAAGTGTCACATAACAGCCTGCTGGGTAGCCAGATAAAAGGACAAGTGTGGCCTGTGTTTGGCCTCTCTGGACGCCATTCAACTGCCCGCAGGAAGTCTGTGTGTGACCGGGAGTGAAAGAGACTGCGGCCTACACTGGAGAGCCAGATCATCCGCCCCAGATGGCTCTTTGGAGGATGGCCCTGCTAGTCGAGCAGGTGGATAAATCCGCGCTTCAGAGCATTTGAAGCGGTTTCACTCGTCCGAGCCATGCGGTGTAACAGTGCCACCTTCTCTCACAGAAGCATCATCAAGTGAGGTTCTGGACAAAGTACACCAGCTGGCTGAGGATCCATAGTGGTGAGAGGGCATCTGCCTATCAAAATAATTATCTGAGATACTGATAAGTGATTTCTTGCTATGCAGACTGTCACTGACACTTGTAGTCCCACGATGGGTATCTATTTCATCTAAGTGCTTCTACAGCCGGATTGTCAGACTTATAAATGAAATGCTAAGACTGAAGCATATACTTTGATTACTGTGTCCATTGTTTGTTTTTTGGTCCAAAACAGGCACTGAAGTGTTGGGGACCTACTCCACTGTGTACTTGCTCACATACACTTTTGCCAGGTTGTTATTGGGTGTAGTGATAGACGTTACTAGTTGCAATATACATCTCTGATAATTACAATAATCTGTGTTCATTTACTATGGGTTTTACAATAACTTCATGTCATTTTTTGCTCTAGTAAAAGTTCCTTCTGTGATTTAGTAATTTTTATTGAGTCTGTTCTTATTATCTTGAGACAACTACAATGGAACCCAAGGTGTCAGAGGTAAGAGAGACTCTGCAGAGTCGGGACAGCCTGTGGGGTATAGAGTCAATCAGCAGCCCCCAAGGGCTATATTTGAAGATTGATCAACTGTGATGTACTGATGGACTCTCATTTCTTGAGGCCCTAAAATGCCAGGACAGTCCAATTCCCCCCCCCCCCCCAAAATAAAACCTTTTTGGAAAGTAGAGAGTCTGAGGCATTTATTAAGAGGCCTAGTGAGCTTTTTGAAGTTATATTTTTTTTTTTTTGCACAATTGTTTTGACAATTAAGAAATCGAATACATTATATATATATATATATATATATATATATATATATATATATATATATATATATATATATATATATATATATATATTACATGCTGTCACCGGTACAGTACAGCATCATCATATGACTGATGTGGCAGTGATCAGGGACACTAACTGGTGACGGTATGTATGTTTATTTTTTTTACATTTTGAAATTAGGATCATTGTAACAGCAGTTTCCAATTGTCATGAATGTGTTAACCATTCAGGACAACTGTGATCACTAGTGATATGTGATTGGCTACAGCCAATCACATGGTACAAGGTGCTGCGATTGGTTCAGATACCATGTGATAGCTGTGGGCCAATCACAACATAGGCAACTCAGCGATTCATGTTCCTAAACCCAGTGCAGGCACATGACGTACAGGTACGTGATTGTGTATATGCAGGCATGTCAGTAAGTAGTTATTAAATAGAAAAAAAATGTTAGTGTGGTTAAAATTTGCAAATAATACATTGTCATACAAAATAATACTGGTTTACCTAAGTATATAGTTAGTCAACCAATAGAAAATAAATAAATAGAAAATCTCCACACATACAATCCTAAACACACAGGGGTAGATCCACAAAGAAATTACGCCGGCGTATCTACTGATACGCCGGCGTAATTTCAAAATTCCTGCGTCGTATCTTTGTTTTGAATCCTCAAAACAAGATACGACGGCATCTCATCTAGATCCGACAGGCGTACGTCTTCATATGCCGTCGGATCTTGGATGCAATTTTTCGGCGTCCGCTAGGTGTCGTTCCCGTCGTAATCCGCGTAGAGTATGCAAATTAGCTATTTCCAACGATCCACGAACGTACGACCGGCCGTTGCATTTTTTTATGTCGTTCCCGTTCTGCTTTTTCCGGCGTATAGTTAAAGCTGCTATATGGTGGCGTACTCAATGTTAAGTATGGCCGTCGTTCCCGCGTATAATTTTTAAAATTTTACGTGGTTTGCGTAAGTCGTCCGTGAATGGGGCTGGACGCCATTTACGTTTACGTTGAAAACAATGACGTCCTTGCGACGTCATTTGGAGCAATGCACCCTGGGAGTTTTTACGGACGGCGCATGCGCCGTTTGTACGGCGTGGGGACGCGCTTCATTTTAATGAAACACGCCCCCTACCCGCTGCATTTGAATTCTGCGCCCTTACGCCGTGAGAGATACACTACGCCGCCGTAACATACAGCGCAAATTCGTTGAGGATTCAAAGAAAAGCAAAGTAAGTTACAGCGGCGTAGCGTATCTTACATACGCTGTGCCCTGCGCCGATGTATGTGGATCTGCCCCACAGTTGATCCAAAGGAAGGCAAAAAACCTTATAAAGCATAGTCCAATTTGCTAAAGAAAAATATCCACCTTCCTGATCCCCCAGAGGCATTCAGATATTCCCATGATCAGCCATTTCTGGTTTATTGCACGGACCCTAATATCTGGTATTGTTTACTCCTCAGGCCCCCAACCCAACATATAGGACATGAGAAAAGCCCACATCAAACTCCAAGCATAAAAAAAAAAACCTGAATCTAATTGAAGCTCAGGCACAATGGCACAAACCATGCTGCTTGGCAACTTATACTTCCCCATCGTTTCAAAACAAGTGTTGCCATGGTTACTAATCAACTAGCAGTTAGCAAGGCAACAGAAGAATATTGTAAGTTCTTGAATAAACTACCTGTAAATACTGTATAAGGAATTAGTCATGACTGTACTTATACAAAAAGGATCTGAGTACTCTAACTTTGATGATAATTATATACAGATAGTTGCATTGTTAGATTGAAAAAAAAGCAAGTCCATCTAGTTTTACCAATAGAGAAAAAAAGCAAAACAAAAAGAAAATCTTCATATACTTAATATCTTATACCTGCGACGGGAGTTTCTTTGGGCGGGTGGAACTCAGCTTACTGTAGGGAGGACAGGAAACTCCCTTTTCAGCTTCCCAGGCTCCTCTTATGTGTAAGTCACCCTGTGTCTATTAAGGGCACAGGGTGACCGAGAAGCCCAATCTGGTCGGCCCTAACCAGACTCACAGTACAACCACACCGGACTCAGCAGTTCATTTTACCCCTGTTATGCTGGGTCTTATATGTGATGTTTGTGTAGCGCTACCCCCTCAGGAGCCGCTGGTTGATTTGGAATCTACTCTCTGTTGCTTAGCTCACCCCTATTTAATTGGCTCAAACCCTCCCTTGACACATCAGAGGTCTGGTGGGAATATTATGACCTCTGCTGGGCTGGGGTCACAATAGCAGGCATTTAATATTCAATGACAATGTAACAGTGATATTACCTGCTTTACGGATGGTTCCTCCAGACGAGAAAATACACTTCACACAGTAGTATACTTAAACCAAAAGAATGAGTTTACTTTGAGTGAACTCGAAGAAGACAAGCATAAGTTTAAATCATAAATAAGCAACTGTCAGACATTAACACAATATGATTTCGCAAGGGCCCTTGCGGGAATCAGCAAATGACATTAATGAAAAAAAATCTAGACTAAAGAATGGTACCATTCAGCTAAACTAAAGTAGGCAGTCTATGCTCACGAGCTCCCTCTAGCGAGCGATCCTGCCGAACAGCTAGGGACTACGTTGCGGCCGGTTGGAGCACGTTAGTTTTATAATCCGCAAATGGTAAATGATGAAAGAAGTTTATCAAACAGGTATCCTGAACAGCAGCGTTGGTGAACTGATCGCTAGCCAGCGTCAGTCACTTCTGTATAACAACTATGCACAATAAAGGGGCCTTTAAGTCTTAGCTGGAGGCCAAACACGTGTCTCCGGCCTGTGGGTTGGCACTAGGTTAACTGTCTAAAGGGAGAGTTTTAAGTTGAGCATGTGCTCTCTCACCCGACATGCCCGATCCGCCTGAGTTCTTCTCAGAAGGCGCGGTGGTAAATCACTGCTCCACAGCACAAGGATCCCGGACGAGGGTTTTCCACTGCTTCAGTTGTCAGCTGGGTTGCCTCTCCGATCCCCGAGAACACGGCCTGGATACTGGAGTCTTGCTTCCTTCCGAATGGCTGGTCTCTCGGTGGATTTAGGCCAAGGCTTCAGGCCTAACAGCATGGCTGTGCTGTAGTCAGCAGCTCCGCAGAGGAGAATAAACAGGTCCCGAGAGAGCGAGATCAGCCACTCCCTTTCCTTAAAGCGGAGTTCCACCCTATTTTTCAACCTGTTTGCATTTTAATTAACACTGCCCCCTTAAATAGAACTGGCATGTTTTTTTTTTTTGTTTGACAAACTCACAGTTTTATTCCTGTGAGTTTGTCTTCCCGTTGCGGCGGATGGCTTCTCCGCCGCATCCAGCGCTGCTATGCCTCCTGGGTGATGTGTGTCATCAATCCCAGGAGGCTGGGCTGAACGAGCGCCGCCGTACAGTAGTTGAATCTCGGGGGGGCGGGAGGGAGGACAGTGCCGCCCATAGAGGTGGTGTCCTCTTCCTCCTCTCCAACTCCCCCCTGCTAGCACCGCCCCCCCGCCTCCACCACCCGCCCGCCGTCTGTCTCCGGTTTGCGGAGATACAGATCATCAGGATGACAGAGCGCATCTCTGATAGATCTGTATGTGAGAACACCCGCTCGTAGTACTGCCCCGCCTCCCTGTACATAGAAACAGCGCGCTTTGCACTGTGTGTTACAATCTAGTGCAGGGAGGCGGGGCAGTACTACGAGCGGGTGTTCTCACATACAGATCTATCAGAGATGCGCTCTGTCATCCTGATGATCTGTAACTCTCCCCACTCTGCACTGGTGTCACAGAGTTAGTGGGAGAGCGAGCTTGCCATCCACTGTGCCCAATGCTGCCCTTACTGTGCCCTTCACTGTGCCCAACACTGTGCCCGTAACTGTGCCCAACGCTGCCCTCACTGTGCCCAACACTGTGCCCAACACTGTGACCTCACTGTGCCCGTAACTGTGCCCTGTGCCATAACTGTGCCCAACGCTGCCCTCACTGTGCCCTGACTGTGCCCTCACTGTGCCCAACACTGTGCCCTCACTGTGCCCAACACTGTGCCCAATGCTGCCTCAATGTGCCCGTAACTGTGCCCTCATTGTGCCCAACACTGTGCCCGTAACTGTGCCCTCACTGTGCCCAACACTGTGCCCAACGCTGCCTCACTGTGCCCTCACTGTGCCCGTAACTGTGCCCATAACTGTGCCCTCACTGTGCCCAACACTGTGCCCAACGCTGTCGTAACTGTGCCCGTAACTGTGCCCTCACTGTGCCCAACGCTGCCTCACTGTGCCCTCACTGCACCCGTAACTGTGCCCTCACTGTGCCCGTAACTGTGCCCTCACTGTACCGATTCGGGGTGCTATGCCGGGGCCGATGCGGGGTACATGGGCCGATGCGGGGTGCTGGGCCAGGGCCGATGCGGGGTGCCGAGGCCAATGCGGGGTACAGGGGCCGATGCGGGGTGCCGGGGCCGATACGGGGTGCTGTGCCGGGGCCGATGCGGGGTACCGAGGCCGATTTGGGGTACAGGGGCCGATGCGGGGTGCTGGGGCCAATGCGGGGTGCCGGAGCCGATGCGGGAGGCCGATGCGGGGTACCGGGGCCGATGCGGGGTGCCGAGGCCGATGTGGGGTGCCGAGGTCGATGCGGGAGGCCGATGCGGGGTGCCGAGGTCGATGCGGGGTGCCGGGGTCGATGCGGGGTGCCGAGGCCGATGCAGGGTGCCGAGGCCGATGCGGGGTGCTGTGCCGGAGACGATGCGGTGGGCAATGGTATGGTGGCAATGTGCTGTGCTGGGGGAAGAAGGAAGCAGGAGGAACTCGGCACAGGGATGGTGGGAACTCCTCATAATGGGCACAGCGGGTGTACAGATCCGGGAACTCAGCACAGGGATGGTGGGAACCCCTCATAATGGGCACAGCGGGTGTACAGACCCGGGAACTCAGCACAGGGATGGTGGGAACCCCTCATAATGGGGCACAGCGGGTGTACAGACCCGGGAACTCAGCACAGGGATGGTGGGAACCCCTCATAATGGGGCACAGCGGGTGTAGATACCTGGGAACTCAGCACAGGGATGGTGGGAACTCCTCATAATGGGGCACAGCGGGGGGTACAGACCCGGGAACTCAGCACAGGGATGGTGGGAACCCCTCATAATGGGGCACAGCGGGTGTACAGACCCGGGAACTCAGCACAGGGATGGTGGGAACTCCTCATAATGGGGCACAGCGGGGGGTACAGACCTGGGAACTCAGCACAGGGATGGTGGGAACCCCTCATAATGGGGCACAGCAGGGGGTACAGACCCGGGAACTCAGCACAGGGATGGTGGGAACCCCTCATAATGGGGCACAGCGGGGGGTACAGACCTGGGAACTCAGCACAGGGATGGTGGGAACCCCTCATAATGGGGCACAGCGGGTGTACAGACCCGGGAACTCAGCAGAAGGATGGTGGGAACCCCTCATAATGGGGCACAGCGGGTGTAGAGACCTGGGAACTCAGCACAGGGATGGTGGGAACTCCTCATAATGGGGCACAGCGGGGGGTACAGACCCGGGAACTCAGCACAGGGATGGTGGGAACCCCTCATAATGGGGCACAGCGGGTGTACAGACCCGGGAACTCAGCACAGGGATGGTGGGAACTCCTCATAATGGGGCACAGCGGGGGGTACAGACCTGGGAACTCAGCACAGGGATGGTGGGAACCCCTCATAATGGGGCACAGCGGGTGTACAGACCCGGGAACTCAGCACAGGGATGGTGGGAACTCCTCATAATGGGGCACAGCGGGGGGGTACAGACCCGGGAACTCAGCACAGGGATGGTGGGAACCCCTCATAATGGGGCACAGCGGGTGTACAGACCCGGGAACTCAGCACAGGGATGGTGGTAACCCCTCATAATGGGGCACAGCGGGTGTACAGACCCGGGAACTCAGCACAGGGATGGTGGGAACTCCTCATAATGGGGCACAGCGGGTGTAGAGACCTGGGAACTCAGCACAGGGATGGTGGGAACTCCTCATAATGGGCACAGCGGGTGTACAGACCCGGGAACTCAGCACAGGGATGGTGGGAAACCCTCATAATGGGCACAGCGGGTGTACAGACCCGGGAACTCAGCACAGGGATGGTGGGAACTCCTCATAATGGGGCACAGCGGGGGGTACAGACCCGGGAACTCAGCACAGGGATGGTGGGAACCCCTCATAATGGGGCACAGCGGGGGGTACAGACCCGGGAACTCAGCACAGGGATGGTGGGAACCCCTCATAATGGGGCACAGCGGGTGTAGAGACCCGGGAACTCAGCACAGGGATGGTGGGAACCCCTCATAATGGGGCACAGCGGGTGTAGAGACCTGGGAACTCAGCACAGGGATGGTGGGAACTCCTCATAATGGGCACAGCGGGTGTACAGACCCAGGAACTCAGCACAGGGATGGTGGGAATCCCTCATGAAGGGTTCCCACCATCCCTGTTCTGTGCTGACTTCCTGTGGCTGTACTCCTGCTGTGCCCATTATGAGCGTACGAATCCGAATTGAGTTTCGGGCACAAAATACGAAATAACGGCTAATGCGAAACGGAACTAAACAAAATGAATTTATTGACAGTGCACATGTCTGGTATATGTATACACACCACATATATAACAAGAGATATATATCATCTTGTTATGTAGATATATCTGCACAGGAACAAATTATTTATTATATTTACTGGTTCCTGGAAGGAGGAGGGGAGGAGAGGTTTGCATAGATAAAGGGCGGTAACTTCCTCTGGCACTCCCGTTGCTATTGAAACCTGATCTGAAACCATTACATTGCTTGTGTAGCACTGAGCATGTGCGAGGCTGAAATCCAGGAAGTCATACAGTCTGGCTTCATGATGCCCACACTTAAGATGGCCCCAGTCAATTTCTGTTTTATAAAGTGTCTAAATGCTGTAAAAACCTAACAAAACGGACCTTAGTTTACAGACTAACTGTAGTAGAATACATTAAGTTTGTGTATTACAGGGGTATTCATATTTAAAAAGTTTATATTTTTAAAATTGTGGCCGGAACTCCGCTTTAAGTAACCTCCCCCATAAGTCTTTGCGGAGCTGTCACATGTTCCAATAACACAGGGCATTGTGGGATGTGTAGTCTGTTTCTCCTAGGAGTCAATGGAGTCCATATCTCCCGCTACTTGCAATCCCACAATGCATAACTTCTTAAAGGTATCTTACATATTTACAAACGTGAGCAAAGTTCCAGCGGAGAGTCAGGCCTGTCAGACTCTGACAGGATGACCCCGCTACATTTGTTTTACAGGCGCTGCTTTAAATTTAGTGGGGTCTGAGCAGTTATTTGGCTCAGACCAGAGTGATTAAGGGCAATTTAGCCTCTGTTCCAGCTATGGCTGTGCTGAGAGTATCCACCATTGCTCACCTGGGGGTGTCATTACCACTCCAGGCCGAGGGTGGAAGCAGCAAGGTCATGGTGTATTGAGTGTCCCCCTTGGCAGCGAATCAGTGGCAGTGGTCTCCCGGCTGTGCATGCTTGGGAGGCGCCATTGGTGCGGGGTCTGTCGTCTGTCTACGCCTTGTGGCCCCGCCTGGCATGAGATGCACGTTCTGAATCCTAGTACCGGGACCACGTTGGCCCGGGCCTGCGGCTTTACCTGAGGGCCCAGTTGTCTGGCTGGGACCTGTACTGCAAAGGTGATCCTGTGCTGTCCGTCCTGCGGGAGGAAGCCACTTGATGAAGGAAGCCAGGGAGGACCTATCCTGGAGAGCGCCATGCAAGAGGCTGGTACCTTGGGAGAAGGCCTGGAAACTTGATCGAAGGATGCACCGTACACTGAGAGGCTTGACACTTTCGCCTGTCGAATCTAAAAGTTCTAAAGAAACAAAGCTAAAGAGACCAGGATGCTGAATCCTGTGGCAGAGGATTCCAGACCAAAACATCTCACCTACAAAAGGAAGGTCTGTGTCAGAGACTGTACTTTACTTTGTGCTCCATCATGGCTGCTAGGCCAGTGAGAGGGATCTATCCGGGGTCAGCAATACCCACTCTGGCTACAGTGGCGACGAGAACTGTTTGCTGTAAACAGGAGTGTTTCCTTACTTTTGATTATGCACCTGAATCTACCTACCCTTCCACCCTCCATCCTTCTTTTCTACTAAAGTTCTGCAAAAATAAATCCAAGAAAAATAAGTGCATTGTGTGGACATTAAAATTCTTCAGACTCTCCTTTCACCCTGGACAACGAGAACAAAGAGGTAATGTGCTACCCACAACATAACCAGCAGCTCCTGTGGGGGTAGTGCTACATTTGTGTTGAAAGTCAGAGAGGCTCCTTCACTTTAGACAGTAATATTTATCAACAATAGCCCTTAAGTAATCTATGAAGATAAATTCATTCAACCTTTTCAGACTGCTGGAATATTGTAGGAGTTTGTCTCAAACTGTTGCCAGATAGTTTGAGGTGGGGTGGGTGGGGTTTGTTATGCGTTTTTCTGCTAAGCATGCCTTTTCCATTGGTAATTGCTAATTGGGCCACCTATTGGTTCTGACTGCGTGTATACTATCTATCTATGGTTGTACACTTATGAGAATGTGTATTGTACAGTTACTGATTGAATTATTAGTTGAAAAGTTTGAATATACCCATGTCTCAAGTTACTGGATGTACAGTTTACCCCACTCTGTGCCATGCAAAGAAGGGGGGATTGTTCCAGAGTGTAAATCTCTTTGTACCTATACTTCAATAAACATCCTGGCCCGAATTTACATACATTGGCGCATATTTATGCCGCTGTTGCGTATCTCTTTTACGCTACGCCGGCACAGAGCGGAGAGGCATGCACTGCATTCAGCAAGCCATTGCTCACCAAGATGAGCCAGCGTAGCGTATTTTCGAAAGCGCATGCCAGCATAAGTGTAAGTGGGCGTGACCCCATGCAAATATTGGTCTCAGCGTGGCGCAGTGGTTTACGTCCGGCGTATCTCAACGGTGCATGCGCCGTGACGCGGACGTATGTCCCGTACCCCTCTGCGCATGCTCACAACTACGCACGGCTTAACCCCTAAGATATGCCGGCCCACCGCCTACGCCGAGAGCATAAATACGCCCAGACATGCGACTTGCCCGTCGAGGGCAAAGGTACACCAGCAGCTTGTCTTCCGTGGTGCAGGTACTTCCGTGGTGCATTCTGAGTGATGTCTGCTCCTGAGACTGAGAGGGAGAGGAGGAAAAAAATGTTTGAGAGGGCCATCCTGATCTCTGCCATCTCTAGGTACGATGTGTACCTCCATGGCGCACATAGTGGCATGACCAGTAAAGGGCAAGAAGCAAGAGATCCTCCAGGAGGTCACCCTGGAGGTCAATGCCCTTGGCCATGAGAGAAGGACCTCTTAGGGCATCGCAAAGAAAATGACATGCGTCGTCAGGTCAGAGATAAGCTGGCCAAGGTAAAGAGGCACGCCAGGGGCACGGGAGGCGGACCAGCCAGTACTGTCAGGCTGACTGCCGATGAGGAGGTGATGGCCAGATGTATGGAGCAGGAGCAGGTGGAGGGCCTGGAGGGCTTTGACTCCAGTGAACAGGCCTTGAGGACAGATAAGTGTTTTTTATCCCCCATCTGGTGTGTGGCATGTGAGGGGGTGCAAGGGAACATGTGACAAGTGTGTGGGTCCACCAACATGTGAATGTTTTGGGTCATCCACAGATATGCTGGAGGGAGCAGGGCCATTGTCTGCTGCTGGACGACCCACGCCATCACCGGAGGAGAGTGCCCACACCTCTCCTCTAGAGGAAGTTGAGGAGGAGCATGTTGATCTGGAGGAATGTCTCTACCACGAGGATGATAACATCTTCCCTGGAACCTCCGAGACCTCCACCGCCATCAGGGGAAGCCCCTCAAGGGTCACCCCCATCAGGGGAAGCCCCTCAAGGGCCACCCCCATCAGGGGAAGCCCCTCAAGGGCCTCCCAGCACAGACGGGCACAAGGCTCTCCAGCCCCCAGGAAGGCTTTGTGGAAGACAAGGGGTGTACCCGAATCCCTACAAGAAGGGCTTGCGAGGGAACAGGCCCTCCAGATGCGCCACATAGGAGACATTTCCAGCGACCTCCATCGTGTGGCTGACAGCCTGGCCGCCTTTGTTGGGTCCTCGGCCAAGACCCATGCTGAATGCACAGTGGCTGTGCAGGGCACCGCAGCCACTATGCAGCAGTGCCTCAGCCAACAGGCTGCCCATACCGTGGCTATTTCAGACTGCATGCAGGAGGTAAATGCCAACTGCGCAGCCATGGTCACATGTTTGTGCGACCAAACCCAGTCCCTCAATGCTATACATCACCAGATGGTAGCAGGGGGTCCCTCTCCATATGGGGACCAGGGATCTGGGGACATTCAGGCCACCCTGGACCGGCATTTTGCGGCTATGGGGGAGATTCAGGCCACTGCCGCAGGGATCCTTGAGGAGGTGAAAAGCCTAGGGGAGGTTGCACAGGCCAATACTTCCACCATACAGATGGAGGGTCGCCTGAACAGGCGCCTACAGCGCCAGACCAGCGGCAGGCAGCTGCGTATGCAGGCGGAGACTAATAGCACACATTGCCTTTGCATTGGAGGGCATACAGGCAACATCTGCCAGGAGCGACAGGCCAGGGGATGACCCTGCTCGGGATGCCCCACCCCAGTCGTCCCCGCGGCTATTGAGGAGCCAGACCCTAGGCACGAGGCCTGGCCCACGAGAGGGTAAATGACTCTCTGGACGTTGGCAGCTCAGAGTATGAGCGTTATTTTTTTTTGCAGTGTCGTGCACAGATGTATGTGCCGTCCTCCAGTAAGGGCATGCCATGTCGGCCAATGGCATGATTCCTTTACTTTTTTTTGTAGTCACTACACACGGTCAGTAGTGCAGGCTACAGTGTGACTGGTGTGTAAATGTGTGGGTGACATTCCTGCCAGCAAGGCGTGTCACCTTGGGTCGTCGGGGAGAGGTTATCCCGTCGACCGTGTGAATGTGGTATGAATGGACAGCAACACCATTGAGGCCTTGGCGTGGCGTTGCTGCTCCTAAGTGCCCTGTGGTGGACTTGGGCTAAACCAATGTGAGGTGGATGTGGTGTGTGTGAGCACAGGACCCCAGATGGCAAGCCCCCTTTTTTTAATTTCTTATATTTTTTTTCTTTTTTTTTCTTTTTAGTTCCTTTTTTTTATATATATATATTTTTAGTTCTTCTTTCTCAATTCGCGGCAGCACCCCCCAGGCCCATGCCTGAAGCTGTGTAAGGGGCCCCATAATTCCTGATGGCGGCCCTGCCTGGCATGTTGGCATACAGATGTGTTGTCCTGCAAGTGTGGTTGCTCAGCTCGCCCTTTACGGTGATGCTGCATCTGCTGTCCAGCTGACCTGTGCACGTCAGGTGCTGAGTTACACCTCCTTTATGGGGAATAACTTTAGGCCGGACGTACAACTTACACGCATCGCGCGTAGCCTGCGCCAGGCGCACATACGTTCGTGAATTGCCGTATTTCCCTCATTTGCATATTTGAATAGAAAATCAATGGGCGGGCCACATGCGTCCAGCGTAAATATGCGCCCACGATACGCCGGCGTAGACATGTGACGTCAGTCGGATAAAGCCTATTTTCAGGCGTATCTAGTTTTGTGGGCACGGCGCATATTTGCACTTACGCGGCGTATCTCGAAATACGTCGGCGTAAGTGCTTTGTGAATCCGGGCCCCTATGTTTTGCACTAGCCTATACTGGTGTCCCGACAACTGACTGAGTAGGCTAAGTGCTGAGCAAGGGAAGCTTATACGATGGACATAACCAGGGTCCACCACAATACCTTCAGTAGATCCAGAGAAAGGCAAAAAACAAAGCATGATCCAATTCACTCCCGCAAGGGAAAAAAATGCCTTCCTAATGCCTCCGGAGGCAATCTGATCAACAATTTCTGGTGTTATCTATAAATGTTATTATCCAGTTATATATGAAACATTTACAGTAGGAATGGATCCAGCTCTTTTTCAAAGCAATCTACTGAGCTGGCCAGTACTAGTTCTTTAGGGAGAAGGTTAAGTCTCTTTTCCTCCAGACGTAGAGTGCCCCCTTGTGCTCTGTAATGACCTATAGGTGTATAACTCTACACCAAGTTCTTATTATAATACAGGATTTATATAGATACAATACAATACAGAAGGAATTAGAGGACCCTACTCTTTATAGCTTACAATCTAGGAGGGAGGGTCAAATGATACAAAAGGTGTGGGGGAGGAGCTGATGCAGAAAATTGAGGTACAGTTGCTAGATGAAGCAGGATAGGCTTCTTTGAAGAGATAGGTTACAGGGATCATCTAAAAGAAAACTGAGTAAAAGATAGTCTGACCGATTGGTGTAGAGAGTTCCATAGGATGCAAGATGCTCGGGAAAAGTCCTGGAGGCAAGAATGGGAAGAGGTGACAAGGGAGCTAGAGAGCAGGAGGGTTTAAGAATAATGAAGAGAACGATTAGGTTGGTATTTTGAGACTAGGTTAGGCCCCTTTCAGACTGAGGCAGGAGCTGCGGTTGCGGTATAACGCCGCTAAATATAGCGGCGCTATACCGCCGGGATTACCACGGGATTCGGCCGCTAGCGGTGCGGTATTAACCCCCGCTAGCGGCCGATAAAGAGTTAATACCGCCCGCAATGCGCCTCTATAGAGGCGCATTGCGGGCGGTATTCCCGCGGTTCCCATTGTTTTCAATGGGAAGGAGCGGTGAAGGAGCGGTATACATGCCGCTCCTCTCACCGCTCCAAAGATGCTGCTGACAGGAGATTTTTTTGTCTCCCGCCAGCGCATCGCCTCAGTGTGAAAGCCCTCGGGCTTTCACATTGAGTCTGCAGTGCAGGAGTTTTTCAGGCGGGATAGCAGCGCTATTTTCAGCGCTTTACCGCCTGAAAAACTCCTCAATGTGAAAGGGGCCTAAGTGATGTAGCTGGGAGCAGAGCTGTGGATTGCTTTATCAGTTGTTAGTATTTTAAAATTAATTAGTTGGGTGGGTGGGAGACAATGGAGGGATTGACACAAAGGAGTAGCAGACACTGAGTGGTAGGTAAGGTGGATGAGTCTGGCAGCAGCATTCATAATGGAGTGAAGGGGATGGGGGGTAAAAGTAAACCAATGAGAAGGGAGTTGCAGTAGTCAAGGCGAAAGATGACCAGATAGTGAATTAGGAGTTTAGTGGTGTCGTTGGTTAGAAAGGGACATATTTTGGAGATGTTGCGGAGGTTGAAACGGCAAGATTTGGACAGTGATTGGATGTGGGGCCGAAAGAATAGTTTAAAGTCCAGGATTACACCTAGAACCTTGGAATACAGGGGATGGACTGATAGTTGTGCCATTGATCTTGACAGAGAGATCAGGGGAAGGGGAAATTATGAGCTTGATTTTGGATAGATTGAGTTTAGGGAAGTGGTGTGACATCCAAGCTGATATGTCTGTTAGTAAATTAGTGATACATGAGGAGACTGAAAGAGTGAGCTGAGGGGTAGAGAGATACATTTTGGTGTCGTCAGCGTAGAGATGGCATTGGAAGCCATAGGAGGCTATCAGCTGACCCAGAGAGGAGGTGAAGATCATGGAATAGGAGGGGTCCAGGAATAGAACCTTAGGGTACCCAAAAGATAAATGAAAAGGAGAGGAGGGGGTATGAAGAGAACCAGCAAAGAGTACAGTGACGGAGACCAAAGGCATGGAGTTTTTTTTTTGAGGAGGGGTGGTCAACCGTATTAAAAGGTAGCAGAAAGGTCCAGGAGTAGGAGTACAGAATAGTTTCCACTAGCTTTGGCCGTTAGTAGATTGTTTTTAGTTTTAGGAGGGCAGTGTCTGTTGAGTGCAAAATCCAGACTGAACGAGATCAAGAAGTTGGTCGCTCAGTTGGTTGTAAACCAGACGTTCAAAATGTTTGGATAAAAGGGAGAGCAAGGAGATGGGGCATAAACTGTTAAGGTTGGTGGGGTCCAGTGAGGTTTTTTTTAAGTATGGGGGTGACTAGTGCATGTTTTAGAGAGTTGGGGAAGATGCCAGAGAAGAGGGAGAGATTTAATATGTGAGTTAGAGAGTGTAGAATAGAGCCAGAGAGGTGAACGTAGCATTTCTGATGGAAGAAGGTCCAGAGGGCAGGTGGTAAGCTGGATGTTAGAAAGAAGTTTAGAAACCTTGTCAATAGTGATAGGGTTCAATGAGGGAAGTAAAGATTGTACCAGTGGACATGTAGCGTTAAGTGGAGATGGTATCCGTACAGTGAAGATCACCTCACAAATTGTACGTAAAGTTCACTATATGGACCACTTAGGTACATGTTGATCACATCCCCCCTTAATCTCCTCTTCTCAAGAGAGAATAAATTCAGTTTGTCTAATTTTTTCTCATAGCTGAGCTATTTAAATATCAATGTGCTGATTATCAGCGCAGACCCCCCACCAGGAGAGCCGCTTATTGGCTCTCCTCTACTTGTGACTTGTCAGCGCGAATAGAGGAAAATCCAATAAACCGGCACTTCCTGGTAGCAATGTGATTAGCTGTGATTCGACACAGCTGATCACATGGTAAAGAGCCTATGTCAATGGCTCTTTACCAAGATCGAAAATGCAGTGTGTCAGAGCGACACACCACACTACTGATCGCTGTGCACCCTCGGGGGGCATGTGCGAGTTGCTTATCCTGCTAGACATCAGATGACGTCCAGTCAGGATAATGAAACCACCTAAAGCAAAATGACAACCGTACGGGATGTGATGAATAATGAATATTTAGATTATATATATTTTTTTAAATCAACTAATGTAACTTACTAAATTTGACATAATATCAGCCGCTGCAGTCCATGTACAACAGAGCTCAAAATGTTAGAGGGAGGTCAGGATTGGAAGTGTCTGAAACAAATGCATTGGCAGGGAACATGCTGGTAGGAGAGAGCAGAGTGAGCAGAGGGGATGACTTCTTCAGTGTGTTAGAAAATAAAATTATATAGGGTAAGGGGATGGTAAGTCAGCAGGCTAGGGGTGCAGCGCTCTATGGAAGTAATGTGCCTAATGTACTAACTACTTGAATTGTTCGATGAAAGCCCTACAATAGTAGTATAGAAAGTAGTGTATTGCATTGGAGAAAGCCAGAAGCACAGCCGGTTAGTATTGTCTAGCCCTAGGCAAGATAGGCAGTGTAACGTAGCAATATTATGTTTCCTGATGAGGAGGTTTTTTGTTGCTGTTCATGGACCCTGTTGTAAAAAACGTGGACTCTCACTTCCTGTGCCTGTAAAACAAAAAAGGATGAACAAATTTCCCCCAATGGGGCCATGACATTTTAAAATTACCCAAAACAAACAAAAAAAGTTTTGCCTCAAATTCCACTTAACACTATGGTCATTGCTGTATCGAAAGTTTAAAATAAACACAAATTTTTAAACCGTTCCATTAGTCACACAGAAACCAGCAGTGTACTGTAGGGCCAGAATGTATGCAGCATATTCATTTTCAGTTTACATGTTCAGGGCCTTCAGCATACTGCACAAGGAATAATCCTTAAAATTTGTGTTAACATGCCACACCACATTTTAAAGCTGATGTGAAAAAAATCCCTCGTAGTGGGGCTTCCCCTGCACAGCAATGGATGTTCATATCTAGGGTGCCAGGAAAAAATATTCTATTTACCTTATCCAATGCTCCCCTGGAAGTTGGAGCTCACCTCTTTTCTCCAGTGATCTGGGTGAACCCTGGGCATCCTTACTTAGAATGCAGGACTGTTGATCCTGCATTGTAAATGATGATGTCACAGCTGCAACCAATGGCTGTGGCACAGTAAAGAAATTGCTTCAGTGGATTGGTCCCATGGAAGGAGAAGCATGTAAAGGTAAATCACACATTCCTTTTTCCTGATACCCTAAGCCTTAACAAGCTTCTCACAGTGTGCATTAGAAGCTGCAGCAAGTGAGCGAGGGCCTGTCTCATTTCCTGGCTGGAGGACATCCAGCATTATCTAAGCCAGGGGTGTCCATCTCAATTTCATCGTGGGCCGCATGAGCATTATGATTGCATCTGTAAGATTAGATGTCCAGCGCTTCCCCTCCCATATCTGAGATGTCAAGAGCCACCCCACCATCAGAAGCTGAGTCCCCCACTCTCCCTTACATCACAGTGTACCCCCCCCCCCCGTTCCTTATGCTTTTTCTGGGAAGAATCTGGATGCATTGCTTGAAACCAGAAATTAAGGGTCTTGAGGAGGACCAGAGGAGGTCTAGAGCGCTCTTGCAGCTGCAGAAGAGGTGCGAGGGCCACATGAAATGGCCTGGAGGGCCAGATTCGGCCCGTGTGCCTTGTGTTTGACACCTCTGATCTAATCCTTTATCCCCCAGCCTCACTTGTAATAGCCCACCCCTTCCATTTGTTAAGATTTAAAAAAATTTAACCGTAGAGGCTCAGCATCCCATTGAAGCGTTAACTAGGGCAGTCAGCATGCAAATTCTGCCTGCCTACAAATGCCCACCCCTCCAGACAAACCTTTGCCCATTAAGGTATTTTGATATTTGTAGATCGCTTTCTAAGAGCCAATCCATTGCTTGTACCAAGGCTGAAGGCCCCTTAGAGGAACATGACTCCCAAATGTTCCTGATTTCGAGGGAATGTGCCCGATTTGGAGCAAAGTCCCTCATTCCTCCTCATTTGTCCCTCATTTTGGTCTGATCTATATAGTTGTATATAAAATGCACTTTTTATCTATCAAAAAGTGTTTCACAGTGCTAAAACTTTCATCTGTTTATAAATTGCTGCATTTGTAAATTCCAAAAGCCAATATAAAGGAATAGTAGTGGTAAAAAAAAGCACTTGTGGGTTTAATCAAGCTTGTTTTTTTTGTACAATTCTCCTTTAAGGGGGCGTGACAAGGGGTGTGTCCTATGCCTGCCTTCTTTTGCTGATAGGTGTCCCTCATTCCCATCTCAAAAAAGTTGGGAGGTATGGATTGGAGGAGTACTAATCAGGGTACTGTGATGTTTTCAGGAATCCATGTACAGAACCCTGCTGGCCCTTCCTCCCAGCTATGAATTGCCCACATTGCAAAAAGAAGCTCAGAAACTCACTGATGACATCGCTCAGTCTAAAAGTGTGTAATTAAAATGGAAAGGTTTATTTAAAAGCTTCATTATAATGTTGAAGAGGAAAAAAGGGGGAACCAGACAAGGCAATATATAAGCATTACAAGATTAAATGTTGGCTTTACATTTTGGAAAACTGTGAATGTTATTTAAAGGGCCAGTATAAAGGTACATTGCAAAGTTGAAAAACACACATGCATTAAGTTCACCAAAAAAAAAAAAAGAATAAATAAATAGAAAACCTCCATAAACAGAATCCTATACCCACAGTTGGTCCTATGGAAGACAGAAAATCCTCAAAGCATGATCCAATTTGTTCCAAACAGCAGAAAAAATATATTCCTTCCTAATCTCCTAAAGTAATCAGGTATTTTTAGATCAACATTCTCTGGTCTTAATCACTTATAAATGTAATATCCACTTATATTCTCTGAATTTAGTTTTGCAGTCTGTTTCTTATTAAAGCAATCATCTGAGCTGGCTGGAATCAGTTCTTGAAGGAATCTATGCCATAGTTTTACAGGTCTTACTGTAAAGAAGCCTTTGGCTATGTAAAGATTATACTTCCTTTTCCTTCAGCCACAAAAGGGTTGATTTACTTAGGCCCCAATCTCATTGGCGTAGTCCACCAGGGGATCCACCACTCACCAGGGGGTCCATTCCCTACTGAGCAGGCGGCTGACAGGTCCGGTTCCGCTCCACGGATGTAGAGTGGATATGGACATAGCCCATTGCTCTCTATGGGGCTGTTGAATGGAAATGGAACACCTGTCTGTTTCCATCCAATCCACTTGACGGATGGGGAACGCATCCCCATCCATTGTCTTTTTAGTGGACAGGATCAGATGTCGGCTAAAATCCGTCTCTATAGATGGCAATGGATGATTCAATTGTGTCCACCTGAAAAGCTGACAGATGGACCACATCGGTCTGTCAGTGTGAAAGGGGCCTAAGGCTGGGTTTACACTGATACTACACGACATTCACATGACTTTCATCCTACTTTGCTCTGCGACATCAGTCCTACATTGGTCAAACATCCATCCGACTTTCATGAACAGGATACTACTTTGATCCGACTTTGTGATAGTCTGACTTGTTCTTTGACCAATCAGAACAATCCCAGTGCAAGATAAATTCCTTTTATCGCTGCTGTAATCACCATGTCGGATGTCACAAGTCTGATGGTTAGGACAAGGATCCAACTTTGATCTGACTTCAATGATATTCAATGGGCTGAAGTAGGATAAAAGTCGGACCAAAGTAGTGCAGGAACTTTTTTTTAACTTGGACCGACTTGTGTTGGACCAGTTAAGACGGCTCCCATAGGGAACCATTGATTTTCATATGTCATGCGACATTAGCTCCTAATGTCGGAGTGTTTGTCATACAAGTGTGAACCCAGCCTAAAACTGGATAGTGCAAAATGTGGTGCAGCTGTGAACGGTAGCCAATCAGCTTCTAACTTCAGCTTTTTCAATTAAGCCTTCTAAAAAAAATGGAAGCGAGTTGGATTCTGTGCAGAGTTGCACCAAATGTTTCACTCTCCAATTTAAATTTTGTAAAAGTATGTCAGTCCTAAAGAGTCCCCTTGTCATTTGCAATGCCCTTAAAGTCTCAATTTAGCTTAAAAACAAAAATCAAAAATCAGCATAAGGGGCATTACTTTGCTTTAATTTGATATGTCCCTTGTGCTACCATCTTTTCCTTCAGATGAAATCTTCCTCCTCTGATGGCCCCTCCAGGTTATGATATCAGGTATACAGCTAAGGGACTGTCACAGGCCCTCATCAAGAGACCCCAACTATGTCCTCTCTTTCCGTCCAGCTACTCCTTTCATTGAAACTGTTTACATATGTAAACATTTAACAACAAACCAGTATGTTCATCTTTCTGTTGCTCCAACCCCTAAAATATCAAGTTGGCATACAGGGCTGGAATGACGGATTAAGGAAAGGAATGCAAGCCTTTGAATGCAAGCCTTTAAAATGTAGGCCTTCTCTCAAAACGGGTCCTGGGTGTAGATCGGGTATATTGCAAATGGAGCCAATTGTCCTTGTTTTCTTGCTCCTCTTTGTTCATAAGAGGTTCTTTTGGTCTATCCCTTTCATTGTCTAATAAATTCCAGACATAGATGTATCGCCAGACTCTGACCACGTAGAAGATCTTGTTGAAGGTCGTCTGATGTATGGTGCTGCTAGATTTGGACACAGTCTTGTGTGAACCAGTAGCTCGGCTAGGTTACTTCTGAATTTTTCTCCAATAAAAACATAGAGCACAGGGTTTAAGCAGCTGTGAAGGAAGCAGAACCCTGATGTAATGGACAATGCAATATCAATGTTTTTTTCAAAGCTACAGTTACCTTCAAAGCTTCCCAGCATGCTCAGTGTGTCTAGGAGCGCTGTAACATTATATGGTGTCCAGCATAAGAAGAAAGCCGCCACAATAGCAATGATCAGTCTGAGTGCTTTATGTTTCTTAAACCCTTTGGATCTAAGCAGGGTAACAACAATATGCGAATAACAGTACAGCATACCAGAAAAGGGTATCAAGAAGCCACAGAAGTGATACACAAATGCCAGGGATGCTTTCCAGGTCTTGGATGTAGATGGGGGAAAATATGGCCCACACTCAGTCGTAAAAGTACGGGACTCATAGTTAACAGAGTAATACATGGCATCAGGGATACAAAATGCAATGCAGATGCACCAAACCGCTAAACAACTCCAATGAACGTAGTGCAGTCTCTGCTTCTTGTAGATCTGGACAGCAAACACAATTGAGATATAGCGATCAAGGCTGATACAGAGAAGTAGAAAGGTGCTAGCATAGAAGTTGATTTTAAAGACAGAGGCCACAATTTTACAAAAGGCTTCACCAAAAATCCAACCATAAGTTGCCTGTACTGCCCAGAATGGTAGAGTGATAGTCAGTAAGATGTCAGCAACAGCCAGGTGTAAAATGAACATGTCCGTACTCTGTATTTTCTGATTACGCTGTGTCAGCGTGACCACGATAACGAGACCATTCCCCAGCAATCCAAGGATGAACAAGATGGAGTAAAACATTGGCACAAAATGTCTGTCGAAGACCTTGCTCTCCTCTTGTTTACAGGGAGCGACATCTTGACTGTCAGAGTATGATGCCCATGTTGGAAACGTAATGTTCCCAAGGTCAGTCTGAGAATCAACAAAATGGAACAGAGTAAGTAAATTACATTATAACAAACAGATCAGTCTTGACAAAACTTGAGGGGTACACATCATAAATCCTATTTTGCAAAGATATAAAGCAAAACTAAATTCATGAAATAAAAAATTGCTAGGAGGAAGAGACATGCAGATGAGACATTGTGTATACACTGCACAGTGCATGCCATGGGGAGAGTAGAACCCATGTCAGTGACAGAAGCACAGGTTACATCATCATTGACTACCCAATGGCCAAAGAGGAGTGTTGCGGGACACTGAAGAAGCAGTAGATAAGAAAGCAATTGACTGCAGATCATGACCATCCAACACTGGAGCTTTAAAGTAATTGTAAATATTTTTTTTTTCTTTAACAACAAACATGTCATACTTACCTGCTCCGTGCAATTGTTTTGCACATAGCAACCTTGATCCTCCTCTTTTCAGATCCCCCGCTGGTGCTCCTGGTTCCTCCACCCTTGCTGAATGCCCCTATAGCAAGCCATTTGTGTGGTCTCGATCCCATGCTGGGCTCGGTGTGTCTATTGACACACACAGCACGGCTCAGCCCTGCCCCCTTGCTCACTGGCTATGACCGACAGCAGCAGAAGCCAATTGCTACCGCTGCTGCCTCCCTGTCCAGTGAGGAGAGAGAGAACAGAGAGCCGCTGCTCTCGGGTATAACCCTGGATCGATATCAGGCTCAGGTAAGTATAAGGGGGGTGATTAACCCAGCAGATTTTTTTACCTTAAAGTAGAAGTTCACCCAAAACCTCACTCAAAACTAGCAGCCACATTCTAAAACAAATCTATCTAGCCCTGTAAAGAAGAAATTTCTATACTTACTTTCTGAAGCCAATCTGGTCTAGTCTCTTGCAGCAGATGCTGTGTGCAGGAGATAACCGACAAAGACTGGGATGTGATGTCACCCATAGAGTTACTATGGGGCTTCCGTTGTCGGCTGCACACGCCTATGCACTGAAGCCACCACTGACAGCTCAGCGTGGGACCGGAGCGGCTGCAGTAAAATTATGAAAAAAAAAAAAACTTTTGTACAGAATTAGATTTAGAATGTGGCTGCGAGTAGGTTTAGCATCATAAAAAAAATGAGAAAAAGGGATATGAGCTCTATTCGGACTTTAGCGGCACAGTAAACAATGGAAATACATAAAAATATACATATGTTTAATAGAAAAAGAGGAAACACATAAATTAAATAAGATACAAGGACAATACAAAAATTAAAAATCATACATATGAGTACATATTATATGATGAGAACCCGAATGTTTTGCCGTCGGGCTTCCCCAGGATGCAATTCAGGAAACAATAAGTGCAGAAGCAAAAAAAAGGATCTCACTTGCAAGTTCAATTCTTAGTTAGCCTGTTGCTAACGCAGATATCCAATGTAGGGAAAAGATTAGCTACGCAGAGAAGGTGCAGTGCTGGCAAAGCGAAAATCGGGGGAATAGACGATACTTCAGAGATCGCATAGGAAAAAATGGATACAAAAAAGTGTCCTCAACACGCCCATATACAGGGAGTCAAAAAGATTCTTCAGAGTAAACAGTATATTAGTAAACTGGGATACATAAATCCAAAGGGATATGCTGTACAAGCCCCCAAATTAGTAATTCATGATAAATTCATAGACTGAATAAATTCGAAATATTCCCCAGGAGAGAGCAAAAAGTACTTTCTCTGCATAGCTAATCTTTTTCCTACATTGGATATCTGCGTTAGCCACAGGCTAACTAAGAATCGAACTTGCAAGTGAGATCCCTTTCTTGCTTCTGCAATTATTGTTTGCAGATGGCGAAACGCGTTGATGCATTTGGGTTCTCATCATATAATATGTACCAATTTTAATTGTTGTATTGTCCTTGTATCTTATTTCATGTACGTGTTTCCTCTTTTTTTCTATTAAACATATGTATATTTTTTATGTATTTCTATTGTTTATTGTCCTGCTAAAGTCCGAATACTCCTTTTTCTCCTATTTTTTTATCATATGTTTCACGGATGTTGGTAATGTGAGTGCTGTTCTTCTATTTCTAGGTTTAGCATCAGTTAGATTTTGGGTGGCCTATTTTAATGCATTAAAAAAAAACACTCATTGAAAAACACTTTAAATGTTTCTAACAGATTGTCAATGTATCAAATAGTGGTAGCTAGGCACATGGAAAGATTTCCTATCATCTGCACTGCACCTACTGACAGTTTTGATTTTAAAGTGGTATTAAACCCAAAAGCAAGCATTTATTATATTGCAGCTTACCAATTCTTCGATATGATGGCTGCAATAGTTTCCGCTTTTATTTCCGGCTGACTTTTTCCCTTCGGGAAAACCGGTCGTGGAAAAAAAACGGGGAAAAAAAACGCGCATTCTCAGAATCAAATATGGGAAACAAAAAAGGGAAGCGCCACCCAAGTGCAATATGTCAGATACTATGTTTACTCTCAAAAGAAATGCACTTACAATACACAATTACAAATCAGGCTCATCAGGGTCTCATGATGTGCGGTGCGATCCGGTCTCTAGATCAACGGATCTGCAGGCAGGGAGAGAAATCCATCCTGTGGCCACCAGGAAACAGCCAGGTTCAGCGTGGAGGCGCAGAGGTTGACGTTACCAGAGGGCTGGACCAGGGAGAGCGCCGGAAGGAAGGTGAGACTAGAAACAACAGGCTTTGAGAGCTTTTGGCCAGATAAACCGGCCATGAGCATGCTCCATCGCAGTTTCCCCGATGAGAAAACTGCTGGAGAAAAAAAGGAGAACCAGCTTTCCTTTTTCCCGTTGGGATTCCCGGCTGACTTTTTCCCGTCGGGAAAACCGATTGTGTGCTTTTCACACGACTGGGGGAAAAAACGCGCATTCTCAGAATGAAGTATGAGACGGGAGTGCTCGTTCTGGTAAAACTAGAATTCGTAATGGAGATGGCACATTCATCACGCTGTAACGGACTGAAAAGCACAAGGCTGAAAAACATGAATCATCTCTCACCAAACTTTTACTAACACGAGGATCAGCAAAAGCAGCCCAAAGGGTGGCGCCGTTAGAATGGAACTTCTCCTTTATAGTCCCGTTGCAGGTGGTGTATGTTACCGAGCTTTGGACGGGCGGTATTTGGCCTGAACATGTGTATGCATGCAAGGCAGGCTTGAGAGGAATACCATCGGGAAAAAACGGTTTTTTTTCCTGCAGAGAAAAACGGTTGTGTGTACGAGGCATAAGATCTAAATCTCATTGTATTTATAAAGAGGCATCCAGGCAGACCCATATCTCCTAAAAGGTCACACAAGTGTTTATTTACTCTTGTTGTAAGCACTTTCAGAAGTTTAACCTCTAAAATACGCACATACAGATCGGCATTGTGGGTCTGTGTGTATCTCTCTAATGAGATGCAATTCGTTTTTTGATAGATGTAAGCACATGAATAACCTTCTGGAAACCTTAGGGACCTTCTGTGGTGCTACTTATTATTTTTTAAAGCCAATATTTAAAGGCTATCTCCACCTTCAGCAACATGTTATACCTGTATTTAGGGTGTAACATGCGACATGTTACTAAGCACCGCAACCCTCGCCCCCCTGAGCCCTCCTTCCCCGTGACAGCAGAAGGGGGTTCTTCTCCCTCACAACCACTGCCACATTTACCATTGGCGCGACTGTGGGAGGCTCCAATCACACAGTAGCATCATTCACAGATCTCTAACAAATCCTGTCTGCCACCACGGTGGTCAATGACCTCTTAGTCTACTGACACTTCCTACAGCTCAATAACTGAAAGGTTGTACCTGGAAGTGTCTTCAGAGACCTGACATTGTATTCACTGATCACCGATGCACGCCCATGTGTAAAAAAAAAAGATAAATTCAAATTTTTTTACCTGCAAAAATGTGCTCTTATTTTTTTGTTTAATGTGAACTTTGCCCTTAGGCTTCATTCCCACTTGTGCGACTTGTCATGCAACTTTGGACACTAAAGACATGTTTTTGGACATGTTTTTCAATCGCAACTCTTCAAATATGTGGGACCAAGTTGCAGCAACTTTTAAAGGGTTCCTGCACTGTTTTGGTTTGATTTTATGCAGCGAGAATACCATTGATGGCAAGGTAAACCAACAAAAGTTGCATGAAAGTCGCACATGAATGTTATACATGTGACAGTTGTCCATTATCATTGATCACAGCCAAAGTCGCATCCATCCAAAGTTGCACTCCATGGTTGGCTGACTTTGGAGTCATAAAAGTGTGAATGGAGCCTTAAAGCCCTGTGAGGAAGTTTAGTCCAGCTTTCTATTCTAAGAAAGCAAGAACAAAAATGAGAATAGAAACTGGAATCTTTGTGAGTGTTTTTTTTCCTGCTATCTGTCTTCCTGTTCTGGTGACCCCCATTCCCCTAATTTCTGGTGTTTCAAAGATGAAAGAGTTGAGAGAAATCTCCCCCAATGAAAATGCATGCAACAATAAAAGTGACAGAGACTCTAACTTTTCCCTACTATTTCCCAAATAAAAAATGTGATTGGATTTGGGTTTTAACCAATAGAAGTTAACTATTGGAGTTAACAACAATTAAAATTGGAGCCAGAAAATGTTAAAAAAATAATTAAAAAAGTTGGCCGTTAGCCAGGCATTTGATGAATTTCAGTTCATTGCTTCATTTACACACACTATAATATATATATATATATATATATATATATATATATATATATATATATATATATATATATATATATATATATATATATATATATATATATATATAACGGAAAAAAAAACATTCATGGATCCTTTTTTTTTCTTTTTTAAAGTACTCAGGAAAAGTAGAAGGTACACTTCACTCTCACACTCCACACAATATTTACTCACCTTTTAATTTGTTCTGTGCTGCCCTGTTCAGCTGCTGGAAACTAAGTGAATTACCCGCCAATTTTGGGTATAATTAAGCATATGACTCCCTCCCCTTCTCTCATTTGGTAAAACTTGTGATTGGACAGGAGTTCATAGCTGATCCGATTCCCAGCAACTGAATGGGGCAGTACGGAAGTGAGGAAAGATGAAAATATGCTACTGGGGTAGGGGGGTAAACATTTTTACTTTGCCCGTATGGGCAAGGGAAGGGTTCACTCAATGAAATACATAATATTGTGATGGACAAAGGGATTATCTGTTTACTTTTTTTATTTGCTAAATTACGGTATAATTCAGATTGTCAGACCCAGAAAAAAAAGTATAATGCCGCGTACACACGATCGGAAATTCCGACAAGAAAACCGTGGATTTTTTCTGACGGATTGTTGGCTCAAACTTGTGTTGCATACACACGGTCACTCAAATCTTGTCAGGAATTCCGACCGTCAAGAACACGGTGATGTACAAGACGTACGACGAGCCGAGATCAATGAAGTTCAATAGGCAGTTCGGCTCTTCTGCTTGATTCTGAGCATGCGTGCTTTTATGCGCATTGGAATTGCATACAGATGAGCGGATTTCCCAATAGGAACTTTTTCCGTCGGAAAAATAAAGAACCTGCTCTTAATCTTTTGTTGGCAGAAATTCCGACAGCAAAAGTCAGATGGAGCATACACACGGTCAGAATTTCCATACAAAAGCTCACATCCAACTTTTCTTGTCGGAATTTCTGATCATGTGTATGCAGCATAACAGTCCAACAACAATCCTGGAGTTGGGGGCTATAACAGATCAACATGTTGTTTTAAGCCATCATTGCCTGCCGTCCTCTTTGGAATGTCATCTAATGCAAATTTCTCAGCCAATTAAAATTTCAACCCAAAGTCCTTCATAAGAGCAGGTACTATAAAGTGCCTTGTATTGCCTTTGTTAACATTTTTAAGTGCATCCTGTGAAAGTGGTTTGATTTAAGGTCTAACGCTGGCCATGCATAGAATTTCAAAAACTAAAATTTTTAGGAAAAGTCTTAGAAAAATTCTCAGAGAATTAGCTTTTTGTTCGAAAGATCTCATTTAATATTAAACATTTGATTTTGTAATGAATGGACTTTGTCAAAAGAAATTTTGGGGCCCCTTACACAGCTTTAGGTCTGGGGCCCCCAACCATCATCCCCCCCTGGTCTGACCAACAACAATCCCCCCCACCCACTGGTCAACCCCACCAAACCCTCCCACTGGTCAGGTGTGTACAAATGTTGTAGCCACAGCAGGAATTAAACACCCTGTCACACTTAAAGGGGTTGTAAAGGTATTTTTATTTCCCCCTAAATAGCTTCCTTTACCTTAGTGCAGTCCTCCTTCACTTACATCATCCTTCGATTTTGCTTTTAAATGTTTTTATTTCTTCTGAGAATTCCTTACTTCCTGTTCTTCTGTCTGTAACTCCACACAGTAATGCGATTCTTTCTCCCTGGTGTGGAGAAAGCCTCTTGAGGAGGGAGGGGGCGAGCAGGCAAGTCAGGACACTCTCTATGTTGCAGATAGAGAAAGGAGCTGTGTGTTAGTGGGCGTCCTGACACTCCTGCTTGCCCCCTCCCCCCTCAAGAGGCTTTCTCCACACCAGGGAGAAAGCCTTGCATTACGGTGTGGAGTTACAGACAGAAGAACCGGAAGTGAGGATTTCTCAACAGAAATAAGGACATTTAAAAGCAAAATGGAAGGATGAGGTAAGTGAAGGAGGACTGCACTCCTTCCAGGTAAAGGAAGCTATTTAGGGAAAAAGAAAGTTACCTATACCACCCATTTAACAGGTGTAGCACTTGCCAAACGTGACCCATTCAAGTGAATAGGGTCACTCTACAAATGCCCTGCAACTGTGTGCAATTCTGGAATTCAGCACAAACTTGTCGGGACGTAGGTACAGGGAGAGTCTTATGGGACCCCCTGCAGTCCTGGTTGGGGCTTGGGCCCCCTATATCTATATTGGCTGCCCACCCCTGATGGCTGCCCTGGAAACCCTTACAATAATCTTCAGGTCTCAGGCAACCCCCAAATGCATTGGAGGTCACTGCGGTGGTCACAATGCCATCCTTACAGACCGATGATTGCTGTCACACTTCTGACTCTGCCAAATAGTTTTGCCCTTGGACCTAAGCAAGCACTATTAGATGGGAGGTCAGTCACAGCTCAAGGAATCCCTGGCAACCCTGATTAGAATTGGCTTATTCAGAGCTACGCACAGTTGTATAAAACTATCGGCATAATGGTGATCCTCAAAAAACATTTCACGTGGTAGCAAGCAAGAAACACCTTCTAATAAACAACAAAGATTACATCAAGATTACATCAAGGACATGTAAAAGTTTGACAGAACAGGAGAGAATTACGATGTGTGTAAAACCAAGTATCCTCGTAAAAAAGTGACAAGACACTAATAAATTCAACAAGAAAAATTAGACCCTTAAAAAACTGACCAAAAATAGGGATACCCCCTTTGCAACGACAATGGCATGGGAACTCTAGTGCAGTGATCCATTTCTGTCAGTTGTCATCATTTATCCAAAAATTGAACATCAGTTTTGTCTGCACCGAACCTTTAAGAAACCCTTATATTTTTTCACAATGTTTCAAGAAAAAGTATTAATAAAAAATAAATTATATATATATATATATATATATATATACACATACATATACACACATACACACACTCTCACACACACGCAGATATGAATACATTATAAGTACTAGACAATAAATACACACACACACATACATATATATATATATATATATATATATATATATATATATATATATATATATATATATATATATATATATATATAAAAACCACATTCCAGTATGAAAGTTTGAAATTAAAGAAATCAATAAAAGAAATACAAGATATTTACATTTTCCACTTACCGTATAAGACTCATACATGATGAGCATAACTCAGTGTTGTAGTTTATCTCAACTCTAATGTGGTTTAAGAGTGGAAGTGAGAGTAGGATTAGTACAATGCTAGAATAATCATGTGACTGGTGGTTCTAAAGGGTGTACCTCTCTGTTCTTTTGTCCATTATATGGTAACTGATTGTGCTTGCTATCATGCCTTGCTTCGCACTATTTATTACCAGCCTGGTCCCAAAGAGCAAAAACAGACAATCCAAACTAAGATTACATACACACAGGTGGATTTTATTTACTTATTTATTTTTTATTGCCGATTCATTATTCTTTCCCTGAAAGATTAGTAGAAATTAAGCCAGAATATTGCCAGAAGCTTAGTGCTCCAAAAGTTTACATTTCCAAGTACAGTGGAACCTTAGTTTAAGAGTATCTTGGTTTGAGGGCATTTTGATTTGCGAGCACCTCTTTATTTTTTTTAATTCTGATTTGCGAGTGTTGACTCGCAAGGCGAGCAGAATTCAAGCTAAATAGGCCTGCAGTACCTCATTTGGCCTGAGGTACGGGGGCGCAGAAGCCAAGCAGAGCTGAAAATAGGCCTGCAGTACCTCATTTGGCCTGAGGTACGGGGGCGCCGGAGCCAAGAAAAGCCAAACATTGGCCTGCAGTACCTTATTTGGCCTGAGGTATGGGGGCACAGGAAACAAGCCGAAACATGTCCTTGGACCTAATCGGTGCTCTCTGGCGCCCCCCACATCTGGCCGCATTCGGTATTGCATCCCATTAAAGTCAATGCGGAACAAATTATTTAAGTTTCCATTGACTTCAATGGGAAAACTCGCTTTGATATGAAAGTACTTTGGATCACAAGCATTCTCATGGAACGTATTATGCTCGTAATCCAAAATTCAACTGTATTACTGTTTGCAGGGCTTTGGTCCTACAGCAGTGTTTCTTAACTCTTGTCCTCAGGACCCACTAACAGGCCAGGTTTGCACGATAACTGAAATAGATCACAGGTGATATCATTTGCTGTTCAGTGATTGCAGTATTCTAGTCTGAACCTCCTCAAGGTAATATTTAAAATCTGGCCTGCTAGTGGGTCCTGAGGACAGGAGTTGAGAACCGCTGTCCTACAGGGTAATTAGAAGTACATCTCTGGGTGAGGGCAGCAGTGCCCATAGGGTGTGCGAACGTTCCCCTGCCTTAAGCCTTACAATTACAAGTCCAAAATCCACAAAGTGAAAGAGCAGCTTCCAGTGTAATAGATATCACACTAATGGTGTCATTCATTGACTGTTGCTTCCCTTTAAATTTATTGTGAATAGGTATTTTTGTTGTTCCTCTTTCCAACTCCTATTGCAAATATAGACTCTGAACTTCTCTCTTATGCATATTTCCCGGTAGTATACTCTCTGCACTCCTCTCTTACCCATACTACATGCTGTCATACTCTTGTGCTCCTCTCCTACACATAGGGTTTGGTTAATCAAAGGCAAATAGATTGTTCACTTTTCAAGGTAATGTTCCCTTTGCAAACTGAATCTTCATGAATTCACTAAGCTAAGAAAAAATAGTTTTTTTATTTTTGCTGTCACATTATGGAACATGGGGGTCAGCAAGTGGATGTAAACTAAATTCATGAAATTTGAGCTGGGCACATATATCTGCAATAATTTGTTATCTCTGTTCAGAGAACCAAGTCCCTTAGCACTCTCCTGACCCGTTCCTCTGTTATCAGCCGGATAACTCCTGACAAATTCTCGGACACATCAGATAAAAGCAGCCTGGAATTGTTGTCCGGGGAGGCTGCTATAAATAAATTAGCAGGCAGCTGGCCCTTTTTATAAAACACCTCTGATGCCCCGTAAACACGATAAGTTTTCCCGTCGGAAAAAAGTAGGATGTTTTTTCCGACGGAATTCCTCTCAAGCCTGCCTCGTATACACACGGTCACACAAAAGTTTGGTGAACTTTTGACTGCCAAGAACACGGTTATGTAAAAGACTCAGACGAGTCAAGTAAATGAAGTTCAATGCTTCTGAGCATGCGCCAAACTGTTTCCGAGCATGCGTAGGAATTTTGCGCGTTGAGATTTGTACAGGAAAAAAGAGATCCTGCTCTCTATCCTATCCTCTCTCTCTATTCACAAGTTGTGGATTCTCCACTGGCCACATCACATGCCACAAGTTGTGGATTGTCCACTTTCCACGTCACCTGGCCACATCACCTGCCACAAGTTGTGGATTGTCCACTTGCCACATCACCTGGCCACGTCACCTACCACAAGTTGTGGATTGTCCACTTACCACGTCACCTGGCCATGTCACAAGTTGTGGATTGTCCACTGGCCACGTCACCATTCCACGTCACCTGCCACAAGTTGTTGATTGTCCACAATGCAATGCAAGCAATTACATTTTTTAAATGTTTTTAATGGTTTTTCATTTGCCATAATTTTTGAGATTTCTAATGTAAAAAAATATGCCACCTTTAAAAACGCCCATAAACGAAATCGCGGCAAAACGGCGGTACCCCGTTTTGCAGCGATTTGCCGCGTTTTGCGCCTGAAACCCGAAAACGTTTGCGTCTGAACCCATTTATTTGCTTCTGAAAAAACGAGCATAAACACAACTGCCGAAAAACGCAGAAAAACGTGACTGTGTGCATGGACACATAGGATAACATTGAATGTGTTCAGGGGCAGTTGAAAAAGCTGTCCAACTGCCTCTAAACATGCGTTTACCAGCATCTCGTGTGCATGGGGCCTTAAGGAAAATGCCTGTGCAAAGTAAGAGCCCATTTGCCTCCTAGGGTCTGTAGTCATAACCCTCCCATGCACATACTGTCTCACCATTTACTTCCACACCTACTGCCCACTGTCATACTCCCTGCACCCCTCTTCTGCACATACTAGCCACTGTCAAAACCTTCACACTCTTTATCAAAACATACTACCCACTATCATAGTCCTGACGAATTTGGGTTTCCTGTGAAATGCGTTTATGTCATGCATACATGCTCCAAACGTCACTAGTCATGCCCTCCACATCTTCCACCCACCCAGGAAGCAGTGTGGGTCCTCTGATTCACCATGAACAGGTGCATACACACATGGAGAACAGCGTAGCTATCATGAGCAGTGACTTGCAGTGATACCCCATTGAGCGGCATATCTGGACTTCCCAAAGACCAGTCAAGTATCAGGTTGCCTCTATGGCCAAGATCTACAAGGATTGGTATCTCATATCAGTATTGAGCGATCCTCATTCACAGAGTTTAGAAGTTGAGTTGTGATATGCCAGGACTGGTTCCTACCTGCTATATGAGTTATATACTCTGCCAGCTCCCTCTGCTCCTTGCTTATATGGGCTTTGCCATTCAGCTGTGCTCTGTTGCGTGGATCTGCTTTTTACCCACTGCTACTGCCTTGCTGTTTACTACCTGTATTTTCCTGCTCTGTTGCTTCACCTGCATTTCATGGAACAGTAATCATATATAATCAATCACAGATATAAATTCCAATAGGTCAACTGCATATGGACACTAGTTGCTTCAGTCCTAGGCTGCACGTTTCATTTACTTCCAGCTGAGAATTCATTGATAGGCTTTAGCCATTGTATTGATTCAGCTTATTTGAGGAGTTGTCAGCCATTTATAGCTATTAGCGCTATGTCCTATTATCCATGGTAAATCTTTATCTGAAATTGTATACCTTGATGGTGTAGCTGTGACACGCATTATTTGACCTACATTTACCTGGATTGGACAATGTTAGTAGGCTTTGCCACTGCACGCCCTGTACCTGCTGCACCATCCTGTTGAGATCTCCCAGGTGGAAGAATGTACACACAGCCCCTACTTATTTCATGCTGCGTTATAATAAGGGTGTGGGCGGTGTATATGTGAGTGCAGGGAAACCTAAGCAGGAGGAGCATCTAGTCCTCTACTGCTGGTCACATGTTCAAAATAAAAAAATGCCCTTGGAATACAGAGAAAAAATAAATAATATCAATAAACTTACAAATTGTCTTACAAATTGGGTTTTGGGTTTAGTACAACTTTAACCACTTCCCGCTCAGCCAATAGTAAAATGACAAAATACCAAAAAATGTGTATAGTAAAAAGTCCAACAAAAACTCCTAAGTGTGATGATCCGAGGTATGTAGCAAAGTTCATCAACATCCACAAGTCATTCAAGTGAAAAGGTGAATAAATAGAAAAAGCGTGACTCCTTTAACGTGACAATCCCATCACCGGAAAAAGTGCAGGCTTACCGGAACTTGTTGACCACTGGTGGCATATGCCAAAAGAGGTCAGTCAAGGCTTTATATGACGGTTGTCAAACAGCAATCCTTGGCAGGAAGCGTAGGTCCTCATATGGAATAGGTCCCCAGGAGTAAGCCGGAAGCTATACTGATGTTGGTATCCCAAAACCAATTGGCTCAGTGTGTTAGTGGTGCATAGAGAAAAATAAAGAGAAGTTGCCACATAGCGTAACTCCGTATAAAAGAAAAAATAAGTGTTTATTCACAGCTAACAAACTTACATTTGGCTGGAAGTAAAAGAGCTCTTGCATGTAAAAGGGGCGACAGTGGAGTCCTCCCACTGTCGCCCCATTTACATTTTGCTTTTTTGAATAAGCCGTGTCAGCAGCTACCATTTACGCACACCTGGCAGCGCAGGGTATCCACTCTCTTTCAATAGTAAAATGACAGGCGCGCAATGGTTCTGTGAACCTGACTGTATGTCATATGACGTCTTTCAGGACAACCAGCTGGCACTCGCCCAGTCTGACAGACCGCAACACTGATCTCAGTAAAAAGCCTCTAACGGTAAAGAGCCTCTAATCATTCTGACATCCGTTCTTCACTGAAACCAGTTTCCGGTTCCGTTCTGCAAGAAGTGGCCCTGCTATGGAGGCTGTGACTGCAGTCTTTCTTTCCTATGTGGTGTATCACAAATTGCTGCGCTGTATGAGACATCTTCTATGCAATACTGAGACAACACTGAGGCATATATCCTACCATTAGAGATCCTAGGCTGGGACATTAGCCATATGCGCATACTGATCTTCTATAATTAAGAGATCACATCCATCTGGTAAGCGGCAGTGTTTGGTGGAGGCACTATCCCGTCATCACTCCTTTCTGAATTATTGGATTCGTTCAACACTGAGGATGTTTTACGTGTACACTTTCCATTATTTTTTTGTTTTAATTGCTTTTAACACTAAGGACTTTTTTGTTTACACGGATTGCTATTCATTCACTTGTCACTCCAGGTTTCCACCTATTTTTGGAAATTAATCCATTCCTGTCATCCTATTGAGGTCTCATAGACCCATTTATAGATATTTTTCACATAGTTTGTGGTTTACACTTTCAATTGCTATTTATCTAGTACTCATGGCCAGGCCCGGTGGGCCGCGGCTCCTGGGCTGCTTTTTTTTTGGAAGAGGCTTCTTGATGACTGGGCCACGCGGCAGGAGGTAAGCGGCGACCGCGATCTGGACAGGGTTAACACAGACCGCGGCCACCGCTCACCTCCAGCTATACGGCATTCCTTAAGAACGGCCGGCGCCAGCACTTTTACTAGGCGCAGAAAGAGGCGGGAGAGAAGGCTTCGGTCCTGTGACCTGCAGCAAGTGCCTCGTGGGCCGGACGAGCTGGAGGTATAGCTGCGCCTGCACTGATGGAGACGACGGCGGCAGCCTCCTCCTCTTCTCTCCTAGCACCGGCGGCCTCTTCTCTCCTAGCACCGGCGGCCTCTTCTCTCCTAGCACCGGCCAAGACACTGCTGCACAGGGAGCAAGGTGAGCACACTGAGAAAACAGCGTTACATCCCGCTCTGTAGTGTCAGGGAAAGGGAGTGGATGGAGGCTATATTTACTGGCATGATAAAGCTGTCTAATATTACTGGCATGATAAGGCTGTCTAATATTACTGACATGATGGGGCTGTCTAATATTACTGGCATGATGGGGCTGTCTATTATTACTGGCATGGAGCTGTCTATTATTACTGGTATGGAGCCGTCTATTATAACTGGTATGGTGCTGTCTCTTATTACTGGCATGATGGGGCTGTATATTATTACTGGCTTGGGGCTTTCTATTTCTACTGGCATGGGGCTGTCTATTTCTACTGGCATGTTTCTGTCTATTATTACTGGCATGGGGCTGTCTATTTCTACTGGTCTGGGGGCCGTCTCTTTGCTGGTCTGGGGATGTCTCTTTGCTTTATTGGGATGTCTCTCAGAATGAATATCTGGTCACCAACGACCCTGTGAATGCCCACCCAACATCTCCGTCCTACTTCCCCCAGGGATTGGGCTGCCCAGTATAAAATGCCCGGCCCTATTTTTTGTCCCAGTCCGGGCCTGCTCATGGCTACTAGTGTCACATTTTAGTTCACAATAGCGCAGCTTTTTTCTTGATTATTATTACAGTGTAGTATGACCGCGCAATTGCCATTTAAAAAGTGACAGTGCTGAAAGCTAAAAATTGGCCTGGGCAGGAAGAAGGGGGTGGTTTGCAAGTGACTGGTATTGAAGTGGTAAATGATATACCGTGTACAAGTTTATTCCCCCGAAATACACCTTAAAGCAGACGTCTGCTGAAAAAAAAAATATTAAAAGCCAGCAGCTACAAATACTGCAGCTGCTGACTTTTAATATTAGGACACTTGCCTTTCCTGGAGTCCAGCGCCGTCCGCAGCAGAGGACGAGCGATCGCTCGTCTCTCTGCTGCTCCCCAATTTCTGAGTACAGATTTCCTTTTAACACAACTACATTGTTAAAACCGCTATTTTTGAATGTATGAATGCAAAAGAATATGCAAATGTGCCTACTGCCCAAAATGTACCCCTCGGTTTTGTTCTAATTCTTATAATAAAATATCCCTTTTGATCCCTGGCTTTTTGCACAATCTCTGAGCAGAGCAAAAAGGGGTTTTCCCTGTGGGGCCTGGTAAGGAAGTGCTTAGTTTGCCTTTAGATTGCACATCCTTTTTTTTTTTTTTTTCTGTTAAAGCTTATTTAAACTAAAAAAAGTTGTATTTTTCCATAAGATTCACTTAAAGTGTTACTAACCCCAGGGACCTGTATTCACTATATCTGGTCTCCGACAGTACACAGAACATAGAAATGCAATTATTTTAGTAAATATAAATTAATACCTTTTCTCATCCTTTTCTCATCAGCAGTATATAGCAGTTTTGCGACTTCTATCAATGTCTGGTTAAAGCTTGTAGGATACGTTTTCATTCTCATGTGACTGTCCTGTGAGGCTGCAGGATCCCTGACCCGCTGTGCTGAATGGCCCTGTGCTGATCACATGCACAATCCCAAGAAGAAAAAAAAATCATTCGCAATACACACCAAGCAGAGCGACTCCGTCTTATGGACTGCGGACAGTAGAAATAGATGATCAGCATTTTACACAATGCGCAGGATTAGCTCCTTAGGTTCCACAGTGAGTATAACAAGAATGCTTTACTGCATATAAAGACTGATTTTACTGTTGTGGGTTTAGAAACACTTTAACTCCCACTTAGTGGAGGCTTGGGGTTCCTGGTTTGCCTATGCACCGCTTCGGTGTTATGCATAACTGCTACCATTAAACACAAAAATACTATAAGATAGGTGTAGGAATGACCTACCTGGGTTCAGTTTTTAGCAGGGTTCAGCGAACATGAGTAAAGTTCAGGTGCCAAATCAAAACCCCACTAAAGTCAATGGAAGCCAAATGTTAAAGATCAGTTCTTACTATTTTCTAGGCTAAGGGGTTGTCAAACAAATGGCATGGGGGCACCTGTCCTGTGGGAGTACCAAACCAAACATAAGGTTTAAAAACTCAATTTGGCGGAGCAATTTTATTAATGTTTTGTTAAAGTGAAATATTGAAAATACAACGTTAACCAGATCAATACGGGCCACTTTCACCCCCTTCCTGCCAGGGCCACTTTTCAGCTTTCAGTGCTGTTGCATTTTGAATGACAATTGCGTGGTCATGCAACACTAATTTTTTGGAGACAGATAAAGCTTTCTTTTGGTGACATTTAATCACCACTGAGTTTTTTATTTTTTGCTAAAAAATTGAAAGGACAGAAAATTGCTTTGTTTGTTACAAAATGTTGTAAAGAAGTAATTTTACTGATGTGCACCGAGGAGGCTGCACGGACGTGCACTAATATGCGGCACTGATATGCAGCACTAATGAACACTGATAGGCGGCTGTAATATGCCAAACTGATAGGCAGCACTGATGGCCAGCCTTTATGGGCACTGATGGGCACTTATCAGTGGCACTGATCGGCAGCACTGTTTTGCATCAATAATGAACACGGATTGGCTTCACTGGTGGGCATCACTGGGGGCACTGGCAGGCATTGCTGATGGGGCTGCACTGATAATTAATGCACTGATTATCAGCACAGACACCCCATCAGCGTGAGTAGAGAAATGCCAAAAACTGGCACTATTTACACTGATTGGACACAGCTGATCACGTGGTAAAGAGTTCACAACATAGGCTCTTTACTGTGATTGGAGATGCGGTGTGTCCGGGCAAAACATTGCACCACCAATCTGCACGCTGCATGCCCCCGGGGGCATGCACAGTGGCTTGTTCTGAAGAACATATAGCGTCCCAGTCAAGACAATAGAACCCGTGCCTTGCCATCATTCTACTATAGGCTGGGAGGGAAGTTGCTAAAGTGTATGTATATACTCAAGTATTTTCAGGTGGCTCCAGTCTGGTCACGTGATCTGGCTCCCCTGTGTCAGCAAGCGCTGCTGCAGGGAAGAGGAGAGAGCACCAACAATGGATGTGGAAGTGAGGCTTATAGTTGACATTACCTCTTCAGGCTTTACTAGCCATTGTCAAAGCACTCACTTCTCTTCTTTTCCCTGCAGACACAGGGGAGACAGATCACGCGACTAGACAGTTAATGGCCTGAAAATATTTGAGTATATACTATACATCTTTCTTACACAGGTTAGTTGGCATAGATGTTAGGAGGGGAGAGGGAATAGTTTTAAAGCTAATTAGAAGTAGGCTTGAATTTCAATCTAAATTGAGATTAGAGGGATTGGTGTGTGTATAGCAAAAATTGGTGTGTCCAATCCAGAAATAGAAACACGAACAAGAAAAACCTAGTGCATATAGCACGGTAAACCCCTCATGGATTTTGACAGGCAGACCAAAGTATTAGTAAAAAATATATTTTTATTAGAACATGATAAAATTGTGTAAATCAACATTTGACATCACATAGATGGCATTAGTATAAATATAGAATCACGATACTTAATACCCAAAACAACGCATGCTGTATGTCCAAACACAATCTGCCCATGAAGTTCTGGTGGGTTAGCCGTCGTACATACTGGCGTGGACACCTTACATGTTTCGGACTGATTACAGTCCTTCTGTAGTATTAGTAATATAGTAGCATAAACATACATATAGAGCAGAAAAGTGCATTCATGTTTCTACGTATAGCATAAAAGGGTTATGTATAAAACATAATGTCATATATTATGTAGCGCCCCCCTTACTTTTCTGTACGGGCGCTACGCTAAAGTTAGTGGGAATGGGAGGATTAGTTTACTCCCAATCAAAGTTTATGGAAATTTAGGCTGTTGCCAATTTCAGAATTTGTCCTGTGGGTCAGTCTGCGCTCCGGGGGTGTGTTATCACCCCCGGGCGGCAGCTGTCGCTAGAGGGGTTCTGACGGACCCACCTTCTCCCAGCAGCCAATCAGAGGAGTTCTTCCCTCGTTGGGCATGCTGGGAGGGGGTATATATGGGCAACCGTTTTTGGGCCGGGCTGTTCTGTGCGGGGCCCGAGTTCCAGGTGCGGCATCCACCTTCAGGGTGCGTGCATCCATGGGCATCGCCGCCATGGCCTGCTTTACTGAGGTCATGCACCATGCAGAGCCTCATCCCACCCTAGAGAGGGGCCCCAGCGACTGGCTGGGTCCCAACCTTCTGCTGAGATGATCCTAGGCCGGGAGCTGTGCGATGGGGGGATTGGCTCGGGAGAACCTAGAATCAGAGGTTGTCCAGGAGGCCTAGACGAACCGTCGGGGATCCGGTCACACTGCATGACAGGTATGCTCAAGCTGTCAGTGGGTGACACTATCTGAACTGACTGGGAGGATTTGCTTAAGTTAATTTCACAAATCTCAAATTATCAAGCCTGTGGCAGAGGCCTGTTCCTCCCAGTGATCCTTAAGTGGCGCTCCGGATGCCAGGCCCGCAATAGACGCCTGTCCGGGGGCACTTTACCCACCCTGATTGTGGTGGCGACGAATTGGGTTACATTATTGCTGAGAGCAGGTTTGCTCTCTTTCATATCCAAGGCCTGATACTAAAGTTCTCTCTGTGCTCATCAACTTTTCTCTATTGTGTGTCATGTTGATGTTGGCCTTGGGAATAAAGCATTGAAAACGCAATGGACGTCTGGACACTTGCTCTTTTTTTTTTTTTTTAAGTGTATTTTTTGTGCGTGTACTCGAGAGAGGAGTCGGACTGCAGGAGTTGGGAGTAGGCAGGCCTCCCCAGAGGCAATCTGCCACCTTTCTCTATGCCCCGGGTGGCAATGGCCACACAGCCCGCCCTACCTGCTCCGCTTTGAAGCCCAACGGGGCAGAGGGACACCTTATAATTTTCAAGTGCGTGTAAGTGTGGTGGATTTTGTGGGAGGGGGGTGGGAGTACTAAGCGCAGGCTTACCTCGCATAGCACACCCACCGGGAGCCGGGCTGAGACCATCAAACTCAATTCACATGTAGCCGAGACCGGGATCCGAACCCCTAGCTGCAGAGGTGAATGGCTTGTCAGCGCAGTGCCAATCGCGTTGAGCCACCGCAGCTCCTTGGACACTTGCTCTTTATTCACACTCACAGCTATCACCCCTAGACTAAGTCAAGAAGGTAACTTAAGTAGGCTGATCCCAAACTAAACAGCGGCTCCTTCGGGGGTGAGCGCTACAGTTATACTTACAAAATTGCAAAAACAAATATTGCACATAACTGATGGATAGGTGGTCAATTGTTTCCTGGAAAAGGCAGCGCAGGCAAACCCTAGGTGGAACCACAAGTGCCATGGGAAGGTCAGACTCAATGCTGCATATACAAGGACCCCAAGGTAACAGATCGAAAGCTCTCAGCCTCCCACCATGTAATGCCAAGCAGCCAGAGATCAATGGTCAATCATTGCGAAGATTACTATAATGCTCATCTGTATAGATAAGCAAATATAAGAAATTATTAGTATGATGTTAAGGGTTGCAAGGGCTCAAAGACATTTGAATTGTAATATAGTAAAAAGCAGAGTAATAAGAGAATTAACCTGGGCGTATCCGGTCAGATATCTCATAAGTAAGAGTAATAGTCTTCCAAGTCCAGCATACCCGAGTCTCCACCACGGTACACCACCAGCTCCAGTGCATTCTCCTCCCAGTTGTGTGCTGCATTAAATGACCACACAGGGTGGGGTAGATATATCTGGCTGGTGGGATTGTTAATCAAATCCCCAAATTAGCGAATAGGGACAGCTGGTTTGGCATGATGGAAACGCTGGTGCATAAACATAGGCGTCCATCATGGATCCTTCAGCCTACCCACCTGAAGCCATTCATCCTTTTGTTCTCTTGTCCATTGTGGATTCCTTGGAGCAAAAAGAACCAGCAAACATGTCCCGCGTCATCACGCCACTGATGCGCGTGCGGCTGCCCTTCTGCATTCCAGAATGGGACGCAAGCTGGAAGGGAAGCAGCTGGAAAACCTGTGATTCCCAAGGTCAGAGTAAAGTCCATCCAGGACCCAAAAGGGGGGCAATGCGACTGACCCACGCATACCAGGAAATGCAGCAGGAAACCCCCTCCCCCAGCCAAGCCCACCGCGGGATCCCTGAAAGATCGGCCATGCATGTCCAATTCAGGGACATGAAACGATCCATCACAGAGAAACATTTCATAACACATGTAATGTATCGGGTTGACCCCTAGTGGTGGTAAAGGATACACAGATATATAGATCAAATAAGAATTTATTATACAAATTGCCAAATTGGCAGCAGGTATAAGACAACAATACTGTATATCCTATAAATCATCCAATCTGAACATATAAACATATACAACGGTGAAAAGTAATAAAAAGTAAATACACAGATTATGCAAAAATAATGACACAAGCTGTAAGTCCAGTTCACATACACCCGATTGGTAGCCTGATAAGTAAGGTTTGATGTTAAATGCCTCATTGAGGCCCGGTGGCATAGTGGCTTTGAGATAGAAAATCCATCTTAGCTCACTCTGTAACAGCAGTTTGTTGAAGTCCGCCCTCTAGGGTTTGCATAGATATGATCTAGTGCTAGAAATTAGATTTTTGGGATAGCCTCCCTGTGAACCAGAGAGCTATGTCTTACAAGTGGTAATTCTGGATCTTTTTTATTTATACTTGTGTAGCAGGGTCAGCCCGTCACAGTCTAATGACAGGCCTGAATTCCCGCTGGAACTTTATTCACGTTTGTAAATATGTAAGATGCCTTTAAGACGTTATGCATTGTGTGACTGCAAGTAGCGGGAGATATGGTTTTGGATGGAAGCTGAAGGCCTCAAGTAAAGCGTTTCCTGCCATAGGCTTTCTGAATAGTTGGCTGGACAGATGGCCATTGGGATGTTTGTGTATGGGTTACATCCAAGAATGTACAAATGGATGGTCATAGTAACTTTGAGGTTAAAAAGTATTGCTCCGATTGTTCTGAATTCTAATCTAAAAACATGCCTAGCAGATGCCCTGATCCTACTTGTGAAGTGGTACATCTGTGCGATGTATACAATCTAAAATTTACAAAGAAATGTGCGTCTATATTGCTAGCAAAAATGGTGTCTCTGAGTTGCTTTGTTCTGTTTGCAAACAAATGGGCACTAATTCCATTCATCTCTACCAGACCCTTATCCTTGATGAAAGTCTGCTATACGAGGGGAGCTGAAAAGTTCTCAGCCTGACCAGAAGGAAATGAGCAAGAGCAATGAAACTTGCCTGCTATTTTACATATTCTCCTCTAAGTTAAACACACTAAGCACATTAAGAAAATGTAGTTGCGCTGAGGTGACTAACTAAAACAAGTGAAAAAATATATAAAAAATGAATATGAAATATCAATGTTCACTTAGTGTTGAGCAGAATACGCCATATTCGATTTCGCGATATATCTCGAATATATAGTCGAATATTCGAGATATATTCGCTAAATTCGAATATTCGTGATATTTTATCGAAATGAAATGATTGCGAATTTTCGCTATTGCGAATGCGAAAATAATTGCGAAATTTCGATAACTGCGGTAGGAGCACTCTGATTGGCTCAGAATATTCTTGATATTTTTTCGAAATTTCGCAAAATGCGAATGCGATATTTACTGCGCAATTTCGACAAATGCTGTAGGAGCACTCTGATTGGCTCAGAATATTCGTGATATTTTACAATGCAAAATAATTGCGAATATTCGGCAAATGCGGAAGGAGTACTCTGATTGGCTCAGAATATTCTTGATATTTTACAATAGAAAATAAAAAGTGTTTTGCATTGGTGGTGATTCTTTACTCTATCCATCTGTCACAGCCGTTTGTCAAACACCTTGAAGATTGAACACGTTCATGCTGCATGCTTTGGACTTTTTTTCACTTCACATATCAAAGACATTTTTATGAAAGATTATTTTTCTATTATTGGGACTATATTTCTTTATATATTTGTTTCACTGTGTATTTCACAAGTTATTTGCGCTTGCTTATTTTATAATTTGCCCACATGTCTTGTCACTAGAGATATTTTTTATTCTTGTAGAGCGACTCCATTTTCTGTCTTGTATTAATTTATGTTGTATAACATTTTTGAGTTGCTGCTGTATTCTCCCCTTTTTTTAAGGTATGCGCAATTTTTTCCTTCTTACAAAAAAAAATAATATCAAACATACAAATATTCATAACAGAAACATACACAAAGCCCCCCCCTTTTGCATCAGAGACAATCAGAGTTCTCCTACCACAGTTATCGAAAATTCGCAATCATTTTCGCATTCGCATTAGCGAAAATTCGCAATTTTTTTTATTTTTATTCGGCAACATAAAAGGATCGCCTCAGCTTAGCTACTCGGCCCAGGGTCTCTAATCATACCAGCAATGCTTTTAGACGTCGATAGGATGTGATCTGTTTTAAAAATAAAATTGAAAAAATGCGAATATTCGGAATCGCGAATATTCACCGCGAAATTCGAAATATATCGCGAATACTCGAATATGCCATATTCGAGCCGAATATTCGCAATACGAATATTCGTGAGCAACACTATGTTCACTGTGTGAAGCCCGTGTTGAGTGAAATCCAAACATAAATCACAAGGGCTAATATAAATTCTGTTCAGTGAAGTTCAAACAAAAAATGCAATTGAATAATTCTGAAATTCAAATCGTTTTACTGATGTAAAGAAACCACCACCGACACAGAGATCACCATAAGGATTGCAGGCTTACCAGATGGCAAGCATAACCAGCTTGCTGCTGTAATCCCCAGCCCGGGCTTTACTTGGGGACTGCAGCATACACCGATAGACTATGGATCCTCAAGGCACAGACGTCACCAAGGATTGAAACCCGTAAAAAAAAATGGGCTCACAATAGTGAAGTACCGTAGTGATCAGTAATAAAATGTTATGAATGAAAAACACTTACAGGAGGAAAATCTCACAGAAGCAACGTCTCGAGACGTGCTGACTTGTGGCGTGATGGTCCGAAGTGGACGGGCGTTCGTGTAAGCCGGCCGGCTTTATATCTTTTATCCAATGCTTCTGTGAGATTTTCCTCCTGTAAGTGTTTTTAATTCATAAAATGTTATTACTGATCACTACGGTACTTCACTATTGTGAGCCCATTATTTTTTCCGGGTTTCCATCCTTGGTGACGTCTGTGCCTTGAGGATCTATCGGTGTATGCTGCAGTCCCCAAGTAAAGGCCGGGGCTGGGGTTTACAGCAGCAAGCTGGTTATGCTTGCCATCTGGTAAGCCTGCAATCCTTATGGTGATCTCTGTGTCGGTGGTGGTTTCTTTACATCAGTGCTACGATTTGAATTTCAGAATTATTCAATTGCATTTTTTGTTTGAATTTCACTGAACAGGATTTATATTAGCCCCTGTGATTTATGTTTGGATTTCACTCAACACGGGATTCACACAGTGGACATTGCTATTTCATATTAATTTTTTATATATTTTTTCACTTGTTTTAGTTAGTCACCTCAGCGCAACTACATTTTCTTCTTGTTTATTTGGTGTATATATCACTTTTTAGTTGCAGCTTTAGTTGCAGCTTATACTAAGCACATGGTCTGTCCAATTTTTTTAATCTGTCCAAAAATATTTTGTCTGAGAAAATATGCTCTGTTGCTGCTATGTCCTCTGAAACCATCTGTTATTTCAGTCTTTTTAACCACAAAGCAACCACTTTGGAAGGTTTTACCCTCTTAATGACCAGGCCATTTTTTGCAATGGGGCACTGCGTTAATTTTAACTGACAATTGCACGGTCTTGGGACGCTTTATCCAAATAAAATTGATGTATTTTTTCCCCACAAATAGAGCTTTCTTTTGGTGGTATTTTATCACCTCTTCGGATTTTATTTATTGCCCTAGAAACAAAGAAAACTAAAAAAAAAAAAAGTGTGACAATTTAGAAAAAAATAATAAATTTTTTTACTTTCGGCTATAAAAAATATCCAATAAATAAAAAAAATATCAATACATTTCATTATTAATTTAGGCCAATATGTATTCTGCTATTTTTTTTTGGGTAACAAAAAAATAATCACAATAAGCTTATATTTCTTTGCGCAAAAGTTATCATGTCTACAAACTATGGAATATTTTTAGGGCATTTTTATTTATTTTATTATTTTTTTATTATTTTTTACACTAGTAGTGGTGGCAATCAGCGATTTTTAGCAGGACTGCAACATTGCGGCGGACAATCGGACCTGACACTTTTGACACTTTTTTGGGAACCATTGACATTAATATAGTGATCATGCTAAAAATATGCACTATTAACTGTACTAATGACAGGGAAGAGGTTAACACCAGGGGCGTTCAAAGAGTTAAGTGTGTCTCTAGGGTGTGCTTGCTAACTGTGTGGTGGATGGACTGACTGGAGAAACACAGAGATTCCCCTGTCAGATCGGCGATTTGCCTTGTATACATAGGCAGATCGCAGTTCTGCCTCTCTGGGGAAGGATTGGCGGGTCCCGACGGACATCGCGTGCGCCAGACCCGCTGATTGGCTCCCCCTCCTCTGGTCAATCAGCGCATGCCCCCGCTGTCTATTGCATGAAATTACGTACAGGTACGTCATTTCACGCAAAAGAGCTATCCTGCCGCAGTATATGTACGGTAGGCGGTCTTTAAGCGGTTAAGGTTCGGTAATAGTCGGACAGAACAAGATCTGGTGAATAGGGTGGATGGTCCATGCACTGAAAACCTTGTGCAAGGGTGCATGGTCTTGCAAAAACAGCACACCCTTCTTCTTCCATGTTGCAAGTTGCAAGA